>NC_140212.1:9928395-10213395 GCF_951802725.1 Rutilus rutilus
TTATTTCTCATGAATACGAAGAGCAAAGATAGTGAGCATGTGAAAGGGGCTGCTTGGTAAAATAGCTAAAAGGTACAACAACAAAAAAACAGGTCTCCCTGCACAATAAAAAATAGCAGTTTTACCATACCTTTTTAAAACATCTTTCATTAATACTATTCTCTGAAGTACCATACCATATTTCAAAGTGCCATGGTAACACCATTGTATTGCAAAAAAAAAAATGGTACCACCATTTAAAGGGCTCGCTTTAAATGGTACCACTTCTGTTGAGGCTCCAAACGTACCGTACCGATACTAAAATGTGACGTGAAAACACTGCAGATCACTGATTGGTCAGACAGAATCGTCACTACCAGGGTCATTGTATTTGCGACACGAGACACTAAACCAGCTAGATTTAAATAGCCAGTAGACAACAGCCAGCACTGTAGCACCTGTTTTAAAAGTATTTGCTTGAAAAAAGAAATGGCTGAATTGTGGTCAGTGGATGAGGTGCAGACATTCCTCTCGTTGGTTGCCGAGGAGCGGAGTAGAGGCGGCAACTATAACGATCAGTCCCACCCACTTTGAAGCGGTACTAACTGCAGTGGAAAAGCAACCGAGCTAAAGCGAACCGAACCGTGCCATACCGAGTCGAGTCGTACCGCGCAGTGGAAAAGCGAAGTGAGCCAAACCGTTCCACGCCGAGTCGAACCGTACCGAGCCAAACCAAGCCGTACCATGCAGTGGAAAAGCACCATAGTTAATAGTGAGAATTGGACCCTAAACTAAAGTGTTACCAAAATTTGTAATCGCTTAATAACATTTGCCACAGGCCTTCTTGTCGACTATGATGCTTCATGATTTCAAATATCTGCATTTGACTTTCATTTCAAAAACAGAATCTTGAAATGATTCATTATTTGCATAACGAGCGATTCAATTTCAGACTCACCCATGACAGACAGATGCGCAATATACAGTATCTGACATTAGAAGATTACAACTTGCTGCTGAAAACGGAACAATCTTTGTCACAAAAGCATCCCAATCTTCAGGTATGCAAGAGCCACTGCCTCTGATGTTGGTCACGGCTACTCAAAACATGAGAGGAAGTTACGAGTAATACCCGGGAATGACAAACACAAAACAGCGTTTTGCAATCACACTTCTAGCACTTTCCCAGCTTTGGCCTTTTCTACAAGGATTTTGGAGGTCCTCATTCACTCCCTTGCACTTCGGCAGCGAGTGCTGTTGCCTGGTAACCCGAGCGCTGTATAAGTGCTGCAATGTGAGCCGCAGAGGGTCTGACTGCTGCTTCCACTCTGGTTGGGGGCGAGAATAGTGGAAGGAAATAAGGGTTTGGGTCGCTGAGGATTTCACCCCCTCTCCCAGGCAGGTGGCGGAACTTCCTCTCGGCTATTTTGGGAGGAGGGAATTGTAATCTATGGCAAGCCAAGAAAAAAAACAAACAAACTGTGCTTTGAGGACACTATTTGTGGAGGCTAGCTGAGTTCCCTTGTGTTCCTTTAAACTTTTTCACACCCCTTAGTTATTGATTTGGTACGCGAGAGGGAGGTTGAATTGACCAGATGGATTCTGACTAAAATGATTTCTTTGCGCCTACACACAAATATACACATCTTAGAAACTTCAGGGATGACCGCTAATATGGAAATGACAAAAACATGTGATATAGAGTGAGATGCAGACCATGTAAATGGCAATTTCTTTTTATTACATTAAAGAGTATTGGAGAATGAGTCACCCGCTGCATTTTACAGACACTTTGTGGATATGGATAAATATCTTGCAGCATTATTCTATCGTGGGCATTTCATGCTGTCTTCAGAATCGCCAAGCGGCTTTTAACACACTTCCCATATGAACGTATAAACGCAACAAGAGCTCTCAAAATACCAGTTTTTACCCTGCTATCTTTCTAATGAGTCAGAGCTTGAAAACAGAAGCATCTCTTGGGAATGGCACACTGGCTGCTGGAAATATCCACAAGACCCCTGGTTCACGTGTCTGAACAAAATAAAGCATTTTCCACTAATTTTAGCCATCGGCTTTGACTTTAATTTGCAAAAACATCAGAATGCGAATTCACCGGTGGACAGACAGCTCTGTGGTCTCATGCAGTGAAAACGCTTCTTTATGACTCAGCCGAAATATGCAAAAATCACAGGCTCCCAGTAGCTAAATGGCTACAGACACAGATTTAATTTGGTACAGATCATTTAGTACAAATAAAGGGTTGCACATATACAATATGCTATTAAATTAACATAAACAGAGAACAGTCATTACTTTTTTACATGTTAAAAGCAAAATAAACAAATTAACCAATGCTATTTTTTTTAGACAACATGCTATTAGGCAAATTTGAGTAGGATCATAAAAATTGGGTCTCACCGGAATGGCTATTTTGCTAAAGAAGCTGAATGTATTTAAATCATTGTCAGATTTCATTGCAGATTTGCAGAGGGTTTTTGAGAGACTTAACATTGTCTAACTGTCACAAAGCCTAGATGATGTCAGAGAAAAGCAAAGTCATTTAAATGAAATCATAGGCGGAGAAAATTATTACATTTTGATGGCAGACGATGAAGAAACTTTTTTTTTAAATAACATGCACTAATAAATTACTCACAATATGACCAAGAACATGTATAAAGAAAATAAATAGGCTAAATTATGATTTATTGCTGACTGCAATTATGGATTTGACAATATTATCCTTGAATTCTTGCTTTTACAACACTGAATGCTCGTATAGAATGAAAGAGATTAATTGAAGCCTTAATCAAACATTACAAAGCTCAAAAGGAGAGATCAAACCTTTATTCCATTGGTTCTGATATTCAACCCCATGAAGAGGCACAAAAAAGAAATATTTCAGTGCTAAAACAGGAGCTTAAGAGATACAGATGAAACATTGAAATATAGTCAGAATGAAAACACTTAATTCACAGGTGGCTTTTTTATTACTTGTGAAACACAGTTCTGCGTTTTCTCAAGTGTGTCCATCTCTATTTATGCTTTTCAGTTTTCATTGAAAAACTGGAGAAAGAAACACTTTGACAAAAAATCAATGGGTTTGATATTTGGATGCTGGCCTGTTCATTCTGGCTGAATCGTTCATTATGAGAGGTAATGCGAGCCCTAGAGGATTCCCTCAACACACAGGACTGCTGCAGTGTCAGACTGCATTCATATGCACTTATTCAGGAATAAATCCATGGATGCACACAGCCAGACTCAAACTCTCAGCACTTATCATCATGAAACCTCCCCGGAGAGCGTGCCGTGCTCAGAGCAGAAAAACTTTGCTGATATCATTCAGGCACTTTATACTGGAGATACATTTATCTGTAACAGACTTTAGCAAATCACACATTCAATTTCTAACACACTGAAAGAGAAAAGGACATTTGAGATACGGGGCCATAGTTTCAACAACCCAATGGGACCATTATGCTGCCTGCTAAGATGCGTCAATGTGAAGATTATTATTGCAGGACCATTAAGACTTTAAATGGCCGAAATAAATGCGGCCAGGCCAAATATTGAACCCTCATTGTGCGGAAATCTCTACCAAAGGTATTAGACCTGTACCATTTGAGACACAAACACAAAAGCCAATCGGATTTACCAGAGATTAGTCCAATTGATAACTCAATCAAAATGAACATGTAAACATTGCTTTTGTGACACACAAAGCACTGGCAGTTTCTTGCTGCTATAGTAACTGTGATGCAAATTGCTGCTTGTTGCATGCACTGATATTTTGTTTTAAATATGTTGTGCGTTATTTTGTCCAATTGGGTTTAAGGTTAGCGCTGTGCAGGATGGTTGAGTTATCTGGACTAGTTATCATAATAGACTAATGAATTATTATTAACTAATTATTCTTTTCAAATGTTCACTGCGACATTGCATCTCTTTTTCGCCCTGATGCGACATCGCAGTGAGCATTTAAAAAACAATGAATCATTTTGTGCAATGAAAGTTGTGTTTTGAAGATAGCATGCCAATTAAGATTGCTTTATTAATAGTTATCTACCAAAAGTCGAGACCTCTAAATTCCATTATTTTTTGTTGCGCTAAACATGGCATAGAGTGTGTAAACAGCCTAAAACACCTAAGAGGTATTCAATTAAAGTTCCAAGAGGTTTGGCCTCTATACTTCCTTCCCAGCGGAGGTCCGGACAATACTTTTTTGGAACAGTTATACTTTTCCATTGGGGCAGCCATAGTACTTTGTAAAAAAAAAAATCCTAAACACTAAAAATAATCATCAAAGATGAGAATCTTGGGCCCCGAGAGCCAGGGAAAGTGAAAAAAAGATTTTTTAACAATATTTACCAAAAAAAAAAAAAGGTAAATATTTGTCCTAGATATACTGAATATGAATATAAAAAGATTACTTCAGATGTTTTGTCAGGCTATTATTATTATTATTTTACATTTAGACAACCACGTGTATGGCACATAGAAAACCTTAGGACTGAGACAACACTGGGGGTGCAGGGTTTACCTCTTAAGAAAAGTATTGACCATTTATTGAATGAAGCGCGCATGTCTCTAGATAAAAATATTAGAGGATGTAGTGCCGAAAGATCATTACCATAAACTACCCTGATCGCTTGTGGTGTGAACCGCTCCATTGTTTTGACGCGATGCTCACTTTAATCAAAAGGTAAAATGGCGCAATTATGTCCCGTGGTCCACCATTTGAATACCACTGGTCTGGACCCTAATCATATAGAAGGCAAGTTAATATGTAGTTATACATATAGAAAAATATGTAGTAATATTATTTTAGCTTGCATTTAGATTGAATTAATTCAAATTTATAAAAATCAGATCATGTAAACAGTCACTGACATGTCATATAACTCCAAAACACATAACAAAAAAAAAAAAAAATTTAATAAACCCAAAAGTTGAGTTAACAGTGAATTCTGCATTTTCTTGAAAAGAATGACTTGTCCTGATGTAGCTGAACCCAATTAAAGCGGTGACCACTGAGCCCTAAGGGCTGTGGCCACAGTTGCAATAATGAATACGGGGAAGTTGGCAGCTTACTGTTCGCTTCAGTCATTGGTGCTGCAAGACCTACTGGGCACGGCAACACAGAACATTTCTACTTGAGTTCATAAAAGTGCTCACACACAAACTCACAGAGACACATTCTCAAAAGCTCAGAGTCCGCAGGTTTAATGAAAGGAGAAAACTAGAGATGTAAAGAGTGAATAGATAGAAATAGAGTGAGAAGCAATGGATATGACAAGATTTGGAGTCAGTGAAAGGACAATTGCAAGAGTGGAGGAGTGGGAAAGAGAGATTGAAGAAAAGACTGTGTGAAAGAATGAGGGGGTGGGTGAGACGTGGACCGCAGGATATGGACTGGAGGAATTTTGTAACCAAGTTAAGATGCAGAGTGAAAGAGAAGTGAAGACATCGTTGAGCTGAAATGTTCAAACTGCTGAGTTCAAATTCTTGCAAGTCCTCTCTTGAAAACATCTGCTTTCCGCTACATGCAGAGTGTGAAAAGATAATTAAAATGGACACAAATTATTGGTTATGTAAAAACACTTTTGAAGCTACCAGACGCGTTTCAAAATGTCCATTAATTAGGGATTAGAAACTGATTTCAGGTTCACCCTACCCAGATTGGATGCCTTTCATTATGGTTATAGCAGTGGTGTTTGAAAGGAAATTAATTGTAAGATTTTAAGAAGTTTAACTGTGCAAATTGCCAAACAGCTAAAGCACAGTATGTGGTCCACGTGTTAATTAAAGCGCAATTGCTAGAAATAAAATAAAATAAAATAAAATAAGCCTTTAATACTAAACTTTACTAAATGACTAGTTGGTTATTGATTAGTGACCCATTCTTATTAATAATATGCCACAAAAAATAGTTTGGTGCAATTTAGCGACAGAGCTAAAAACTGCTAGGAGAAGCTCTAATAAAGCAAAACTGTCTGAAAGATCACATGCATCTCTAAACAGATCCAGCAAGTTCGTCTGAGTCCACGGCCTTAAGCGCCCGGCCTACGCAGTCTAGAACAGACCCAGTGTTTTATATAACTGTCATGAGAAATATCAGAGGGACCAAAATAAATTCCCAAGTTTCAACTTTATATACAGAATATAGGCATATATATATACTTTGTTATTATTTAAAACATTATTATATGCTATGAATTGCTCTGCCTATCATTCAATTAATTTAAAATGTTTAAACATTTGACAGCCCATACCAAAATCTATTACAAACAAAACTATTCAATATTTCAGCTTTTAAAACATATTTATCTAGGCATAAAAATCACAGAATGTTGAATGCTGGATACAACTAAGTAGTTAAGCTAAGGCCCCATGGGTCCTTTATAGTGCTGGAGGGGGGACCAGTCCTGTTTGGGCAGACTTGCAAAACACTTGTTCTAACTGTGCTGCATTAATAACATGACAGTGGTGTTAATCCACTTTGTCAGTGTTCTGGTCTTGTTTCCTAACTGCATCAAGCAGAGTCGACAAGCCCCTGGGGTTTTCCATTAGACCCATCAGGGCAACACCGCATCATCACTGTGGGTGATTCAAGCCTATTGACCATAACCATACTGTCACTCTCTGCCTATTCAAAAGCCACGGTGGGCTCTAAGATGTTCATTTTCCACAGACATTGAAGTAATGGGAAGCATTAATTAAACAGGCAATTGCAAGCAGAAGCAAATCGATTGGAGAATGATCTGATTACAAAGACAGAGCTATCTGATCTGGATACACACATCCATTAAGTCTGGTAACGTGCATGAACTTCCCAACATTCACAACACCCAAAGTTCTGGGTGATGGATTCTAATCAGGGAGCTTCAGATTTATCTGCGTTATTAAAAGCTTTCCCTCTATTGTCGAAGTACTAATTGAATGAAGGTCTGATGTAAATCTGCAATGGATCCTCCTTAAGAACGATTCGCAAAAGTAAGCGATTTAGGCCGAGCGTCTGCCATGAAGAGACTCCATTGTGTGTCTCGAAATGGAAATACTTTGTAATGAACAGATAAGCACATATCCAGAGCAATTACCAATGGCACGGTGGTTTAGCACTGTGGCGGAATAATCAGAGTTTGACTATTAGATTTATAATTCCTGAAATGCAGGGTTCACGGCTGTAGACTCTGAAGACTAAGGAACAGACTAATAGATTGTGGTTATTTCAATTTACTTGCGATTTGAATATGTTTATGAACTGTTATTGAACAAAAATGATAGATTTCCAAATCCCAAAAAAGAAAGGGACTTAACTTAAAAGATTGCAAAAGTCAACAACAATGTTTTGAACTAGACAGAGAAAGCTAAGTTCTACCATTTGTTTGGTTTATACGAGTAAATGTCAGCATGTTAGCAATGCAACAATTTATTATAATTGGCAAACATTTAAATAACAGAGAGATATCAGTGGGGAAAAACGTATACAATTGGGAAAGGAAATTAGATAAACTATCTATGGTCTAAGCCCAAGCAGCCTTCAGTAAAACTTTAATGTTATGCTGTGTTAAAGCCAAACCAAAAATGATCAGCAAATGTTCCTACTTATGTGAACATCAAACACAGAAAGCTTTGCAGCTTTCACTCTGCAGGATCAAACCCTCAGAAGTCTTTATCTGATGGGACACTTGACGCTGGTGGTTCAGCGGTATCAGGGCATCATCTTTCTCTCCGTTCATAGCAGAGTCAGACTAAATCGTCTCATAAAAACAACCTGCATTTTGCTAAATTAGATCATACATCAAAGGCAAGGTAAAGGTGAATGCCTCTGTTAACTTCCGTTTACACTAAGTGCAGTGCATCTTGTGCACACGTACACAAATATTTTATGTTGGTTTGATCACAACCAGACACCTATTTAATGATGCTTCATGAGTTTTCTGATGCATTGCAGCTAATTGTTGCTTTTGGAGGCATTTTTGCAAAGTTCACTGTGCAAAAGGCTTGATAGCAGTTAATGAAGAGCATTACATACATATTGCACCTCTTAACGAAACCAAACAAAACAATACAGGTGTTTTTACCCATGAGGGCCCTGAATGCTGTGTGAATAATGAGGGAGTTACATAACCTTGAGTTGAGGGATATTCCCATGTACGCCCTCTTTACAGACAGATGTGCATTGTCCTTGAGCTAAAGCATAAGCAATAGACCTTAGTCAAGGTAGACGCCAATTAGATTTTTTACGCATTTAAATAAGTTCACCTAGATTTGTCAATAATACACTTGAGAACCAATTTTCTCCATTTTGTAGCCTGTTTTGACCCAGTACTGAAGAATAAGTGTTAAAGGGGCCCTATTATGACCTATTATCCAAAGTCTTTACTTATTTTTTTTGGGGTCAAAATCTGTTGTGTAACAGATGTAGGCTAGTAAGAGCTGTGTGTGTAAACCTCACTTCCCTGGCCTCAAGAGGCGCATTAGCGACTGACACTAGCGGCTGCGGACTTTAGCGTCCTTGTTAGAGCGCCCGCCACCCACGCCGGAGACACAGATTCGAGTCCCGCTCGGAGCGGGTCGAGTAGGACCAGCTACATTTGGTGCCGTGACCCAGATAGGTTTAGGGGGTGAGTGTAATAGATGTAGGCCAGTAAGAGTTGTGCGTGTAAACCGCACTCCTCTGTCCTCAAGAAGCGCATTAGTGGCCGTGGTCTTTAGCGTCCTTGTTAGCGTGTCCGCCTCGTCCCTCCCTAATGCTGGTTCAAGTCCCACTTGGAGCGGGTCGAGTAGGACCGGTTACACTTTTTTATTTTACATTGTTGCAGCACCTCTCTCTTCCCATTCTGTCAGTAACGCTCTGTTTAGTTAGAGTCTCTATGAAGCCCCTTCTTCTGAAAAGCGCAATGTGCTCTGATTGGTCTGTGGGATCAATGTGTTATGATTGGTAAACCGCTTCGAGCGCATTTCGGAAATGTCACACAACTCAACCAGGCATAACTCCTTGTTTTGCATATGCCTTGGCTGGGAATTATTTAAATGAGAGATACTGTGATGTGTACGTGCCTGACTACAATCGAGGCGTTACAGGGAGTTCAGAAACAATGCTTGCTGATATAGAGAATAACTCCCTTTGGAGTGGACTTTGTGTTTTGTAACTTTGCAGATCTTTTTCATGCTCAAACAGAAACATAACAAAAATTATCATAACGGAAAATTATGAATAAGGCCAAAACTCCCTACACGGACTATCACAACATTCTTGGATGCAGGAAGTGTTTAGCCTAACATGCCATGAATTATTTTTTTAAGAGTGATCTTGGGACTGAGAGGAGATGTACAATAGAAGAATTGCACTAGCCAAATTCAAACACTGATTTAAGTAGCTATGAGCTGTGAATTTTCTTTCTTTGACTCTAACCACGTCATCACCTTACTCACGCTTTCCCTGACGTGTCGCACACACATTACTAGAGAGAGATTGATCCCTCAAGCCTTAACACATTGTCTTTGGCTCTTACTTAAAAAACAATGGGAAGTCTTACATAATACTGAGTAAGCTGCCAGGTTAATGAAGGCCTATGCTTGATGAAAAGAAATGAATCAAGTAAAAAAACACAACCAACGGAGAATCAGTAGACCGGTGGGACTATTCAAGACCACCTTTCCGCTCTATTCTTTAATGGCTTCACATATAAAGTCCTCCTAGCATTTTGTTCCCAGCTCAACAATGGGGAACTGACGTACATGGATGCATTATAAATCAGGTTTCTAGGATAATAACCTGTCACGACATCATTAACGTGCAGGCCACAGTCTGTGATAAAAAACGGTTGTAACTACAATTTTATACTTGATCACAATTTTAATGTGCGGGTAAACACACACACTCACACACACACCTCTAAAATGCAGACTATTATTGTGGCCATAATTGTTTTGACATTTCCAGCATGGCATTAAGAGTTTTGACCTTCAGTCGCAGAAAACACTACCTCAAAAGCCAGATCTCACTACAGGCTATAATACAGCAACATGCACCCGGATGAATCACATTTGATTAAACAGACCCTGTACAGATTTCTACTCTGTTAAAATCTTCATATTTTTCATACATTTGCACCAAAAACAAATGAGAGAAAATGAATTTAATTCCTGGCAACAGATATTCCCGCTTTTAACCTCAAAAAGAAATGTTTCATCTTGAGAAAATAATTACACTCCAAACTAGATGATACAAAATGTATCATGTCTTAAACATTAAAATAACAAAATTATTTTTTCACACTGAGTTCTGCTTGTCACAATAGAGGTAATTAACTCATCTCTTCCCTTTAATACAAAATCACTTGATAAATTCGTCCTTTGCATGAAACAATTGACTTTTTGACCTTGATGTGTTTCTTAAGATTGGACATGGTTGAATAATCTGCCCCTCCTCTGGTTCTTGATGCTGATTTGTGCCTCCCACCCTTGCAGGATATTGCAGTGCTCTTTATAAAGTAATTGTTCTTTTTTCTGCATATTGTATAATAAGCAACCCCAATATTTTCAACAAGACAGGGTCACATTGAGAGCTTACACTCCACAAGTGTCTGTATAATTATGCAGAAAAGTGTAATCCTTGAAATGTGTCAGAATATGCCAGATATGCAAGATAAAATTGTGCAATTTAAGTGTTTTAAACAGCCCGAGGCCTTCAAATACACACTTGATACCATATCGAAAATGCAATATATGCTGTAAGGCCCTTAAATACAAGGATAAAGGGGACAGAGGATCTACTACAATTCAATTCTCGACCCACTACTGTCCACCTCAGTTTTCAATAAAAGGCTGAGATTAAACCTGCGCCGTGAGTCACTATGTCTACACCTTTAAAGGACATCTCAGAAGCTAATCCGCCAGAGGCAGGACAGGTCGCCAAAGCTCTGGCCTACAACACCTGCTTTGATCCATCAGATTTCGACAGACTATAGGTAGATATACAAGTACAGATACTGTTCACTTAAATAGAATGAAATGAAAATGCTAAAAAGTAACAAATGCAAATGTGACATGAAAAGATAAGAGAACTAAAGAAACGTGATGTATCGATGGCATATACTGTTAATCACTCCAGATAATTTTGTTAAAAAATACACAATGTTTTATAGCATTCAAGAGGGTTCAAATGAAGTAATTGGCAGCTCATACTTTTGATAAAACAATTACATTTTTCATTTTGTGTTATTTGAGCTACAAAGATGTCTAAATATGTTCTTTTATTATTATTCAAGGCATATGAATCTGTGGGCTAGCAAGCAATGTTATTATGTTTCATGTTAACACATATAGGCCTGGTTTCACAGACAGGCCTTAGATTAAGCCAGGATTATATCTTAGTTCCATTAGGACATTTAAATAGCTTTTATAATCGTGCCTTAGAAAAACAAAAACAATATTGGTGTGCATATAGACAAAACAATGCCACTAAAAATATGTTAGTGCAAGTTGCTTTCAGTTAAAACAGCTCAAACATGCATTTTAATCTGAGACTAGGCTTAAGCTTTGTTTGTGAAATTGGGGGGATAATGTTTGTCTTGTGGATTTACTTTCCAAAAGTTTATTTTTAACATTTATCCCTGTGCAATGAGTGCTTTATTGTAAACAGCAACCCTTGCTTGTTTTTGCATACTGAGTGACAAGCCAATATTTTCGTCTAATCAATATCACACCAAGGATGCTGTTGAAGTTATATTGAATCTGTCAAATTAGTTTCAATTGCCCAGTATATTTTATTTAAAGCTTTTTAATGGATAATCAAAAAGAGACTGATTTAGTTTTTGAGATGAATTTACAGTTGATCACAATAAACTGTATCAAAAACCATTTCTGCACCAAAAAAAGTATAACTTTGACCTCATGACACAGTCGACTATCTCAGCAATCAGGCGCAGTTGGATTCACTCTCTTGCCCACCTGCAGGAGACCAACATGGGTGGTAACTGACCAGCCTGAGGGATGACACCAGACTGAACAGTAATTCACTTTGATAGTCCACAATGCTCTTGGCACTCTTGAGAATGCCAGGGCTGCTGTGCACATCCGTGAAAGACTCCCTTTGTGACAGGGAAAAAAGCCATCTTAACTTGGACTGGACTTAATAGAAGAGCTCTTGCAGAAACCATTCAGTTAGCACCCATCCAAGCTCATTGATCCAGTGACGGCCTTCTGTTTGTACTTGTGTTAATGTAAATGTCCTTAGCTGAAGGACCGGGTGGTTCCCATGTCTATGGGACAAAAAAAGACCACAAAATGCAAATAATAAAATCAAATATGTAATATAAAAATAATAAACCTGGCTCACTGAATAAAATGAAGCCACATCCATAAGCGTCATGTTGATTTGCACTGGCTATGATGTTAGCTTCTATTAATATAAGGTGTACAGTAATTTTTTTCTATTTGCCTGTTAACATTTTAACAATCATATTATTATTACTATGTAAAAAATAAACAAATGACACGGAAATGTATAATATTAATTATTATTCGTATTATTATTGAATTAAATGCAAGGTTTTATTTTTGTATGTGCTATTATTAAAACAATCAAACAAATTAATTAATATGGAAATGGCATGGCAAATATATGTATAATACTACTACTGCTAACAATAATAATAATAATAATAATAATAATAATATAATCATCATCACCATCATCATTATATAATATTTTTTATAACCGAATAAAACACAAGGTATTGTTATTGCTATTATTATAATAAATAAATCAATAAATAAATGCTGATATTAAGTAGTATTCCTGTTATGTATTTGACATTAATATTTTGTTTAAAACACATTTTTGTACAGTAAAGGATTTTTGTACTGTGTTGAGTTGATGTCCAATGTCCAATATGGGTCCTGAGTATAATTGACACATCAACAGCACCTGAAAATAAAGCAAAAGCTGTTGCCAACACGGCTCTACGGTGATATCTGATTTGCATCGTGGAGTCCACTGAGCACATTGGCAGGCACAAGATTGAGCGCAGCTTTCAGTCAGCCTACTGTATTTGGTCTCTAGCTGCCTTATCGATTATCTGTTCTCTGCATAATTAACACCTTCGCCAAAGGCTCTGAGGCCAATCCGAGTGAATTCCCACAGCTCTCCGACAGAGATGCTCACTCTCACTTCTACGTCATAGGCACAGTCACAAGCCCAGCACGAAGCAATGAGTCAAACGCTCCGGTGGCACTATAATGATGGTATAGCTCCCTCACTGATGCACGGTGACACATTTCCGAGTGAGATCCAAAAAGAAGTGACAGCTCAAAGCTATGAACATCAAATACATTATTAGATCACTTTAAAATCTGATGTAACATCAGTACAGCCAAGTGCGTAAGCTACTCTTCGTGAATGTTTCTTTTTCTAGCATTTATAGGATATAGTCTTCTTAATTACTTCATTTAAATAAACCAACAATACACCAAAGCTAATGAACGTGAACATGAATAGCAGCCTCTTAAAGTTAAATTACTCCAGGCATGACTGCAGGGGAACTCTTCCAATCAGCATGCATTAAATATAAACACATGTACAATACGGGTGTTAATGAGGCCATTTGCATTTCTGCCAAAATTTTCACACTGAAATAAGGCAATAAATCATGCTTATTTTTAAGGCTCTATTTTTCTAAGCATTTGGACCCGATCTGTGTCAGTTAGAGTTTGTACAAGAACTGCAGTTCGAACCCAAGGACAATGTGAAAAGAGGCATGAAGCAGCAGGAAAGACATCACAGTCTGAAAACAGCCTTAAAGAACAAGGTTTGTGAGCCAAATTTTTCCATTTTGTCTTCAAATAGGAAGATTTCATTTCCAAAAGAGCACACACACACACACACACACAAACACAAACACATACACATACACATGCACATACACATACACACACAAACACACACACACACACAAAGCAGCGCTATAGTGTGTGTCATAACTGAGCTATGGGTCCATTCACATAACTGACCAGGAGCACTGATGCCTTGATATCAATCAATAGAGCCTGGTTGTAATTATCTAGTTGGTCACTTGACTGAGAGTAAAAGGATAAGACACAACAATAGAGGATGATGGAAAGTGTGTTAAGAGAAAACAATTCAAGTGGGGCAGCATTTTAAAGCCCTGATGAGGAGGCTGTCAGGTGAATATAGAACAGATATTGACTTCTACAGTACTAACATTCATCTAAGAGGACTATAGGAGACTAAAATTTAAGAAATATAGCAGACTAAGGAACTAGATTCTTCAAAACAGATGAACAGACCCCCATGTTTCTACGAAATCCTTGCTCGGAGCTATGACCCGTCAAAGTTTGACGCAATGTTAAGTCGATGGGATTTTAATCGTTTTTTTAAAACGGATTTTAAAACGTTTTAATCGTAATTTTTAGGAAAACCGTAAGTCGGATCAGTTAGAAAACTAGCACACTAGCACACTAACCAATAGTCTGACCCGAGTTTGGGTCAGAGTTAAAGATAGAGTTAGAGTTGAAAATGTTAGTCTCAGAAGACGAAGAATAACTATATTACATACATAACAATAACTATGCTGAAATAGCATTTCAGTAAGTTGGCTTTCTCAAGCCAACTTAATTATTATTAAAATGTTACTATTTATTATATTTTTTATTTTAGTTCATTTAATTATTAATCATATTTAATTTTGCAAACATGTTGTCTTTATTATTCCATGCTTACTAGCATGAGTCTTGAAAATATATAGCTTCCTTTAAATGTACCATATTTGGGTTCCTTGGCATCAAATAGTTTGAAAACCCCTTTAAACAAGAAGAATTATCTGTACAGTAAAAAAAAATGACCACTAAAAATGCCAAAGAAATGAGGCAAAGTTTCCATGCAATGACAATATTTTTTTCTAGCAATATATAGGCATCTGTCATGTTTTAGTCCAATGATGATGAAGAAGATTCAAATGGAAGCATGTTTAACCAAGTGAAGTCAGGCAAATACACAAGGATATGAGACAGTGTGCAACGGTGCGAGCACAAACAATACCGGACCACGACAGTGAGAAACAGAGGAACTTAAATACACAAGGTGATAAACTCAAATTACAAACAGGTGTGCTCTAATTAGGAACATAATGAATAACCATGACAACTGATGAATGACGTGCAAAAAGGAACATAGACAGACTGCAACAAAATAGAAACATAATAAGAGTCCGTGAAGCTAAACTGAAAATAGTGTTGACAGCATCACTGCAGAAAAGGATTTCCCTGATTTTGATGTGTTCCTCTTGAGAAAACCTCTTGATTTAGCTCCTAACACAGTAAGATCACTGCAATACCTCAAGCTAAAGAGCAGCCTTGCATCTGACTCATCATGATGAAGGACCCAATAACTTTTTCCCCACGTTTGTCCCTCTAGGTTTCAGCTGTGTATAGAGCTGATCTGTGAATGATTTAAGATAAGGCCTCTCAGTGTGCAGAAAAAGAGCACATGACCTTGCCCTGAGTGACAGTGATATGAACAGCCTACATATAAATACAATCCTTACAGTTGCATATACATGCTCAGCCTTAATATAAAATAAATACACCATGGAATATTTGATTTGATTTGTGGATAAATCTTTTATATGATGATACAAGTTTGGTCTGTTTCAATTTAACACACAATTTGTACATTATTAAATTAGTTATTTATAGTTTACAGTTAAATGTAGTCATTATTGTACATTAGTAAATTCGATTGTTGTTATTGTCGACTAAAATTCTAAGCATTTCAGTCCAAATAAATGGACTAAATGTAACGAATATGACAACAAAATAGGGACTAAATTTAGAGTCTTTAGTGTCCAATTTGAGTGTCTTTAGATAAAATATATATATATATATATATATATATATATATATATATATATCTACAATCAAATACTTGGAAACACTTTACAATAAGGCATCATTAGTAAATACATTAATGTTAATGTTAGTTAATAAAAATGTTTATGTTATAGTTCACAAAGCATGAACTGATGTTAACAGATATAACTTAAATCTCAAAAATGTAGAACTAGATTTTGAGATTAAAATGAACTAAGATTAATAAATGCTGTAGAGTTATTGTTCATTCTTAGTTCATGCTAACTAATGTTAACAAATGTCATCATTTAATCATCATAGCAGACATAATTTATACAAAGCGACTTTCTACAGGGGCAGTTCCTCTGGTATAACATGATGCTAAGACTCTTGCTCAAGGGCACGACTCAGAAATACTCACAGTTCACAGATTGTCCTATGAACAACAGCCCTTTGGGTTATCAGCCATGACCTTTACTATGTATGCCATCATAACCTATGAAATGCCTATTAGGTACCAAGCGCATAATGTTCCTGGATCAACATCTTTCATCAAGGATGAAACATCATTGATGACCAACATCAAGGTCAAAGTCGAAGAGGCCATGCACAGAACCCTATTTCTGATGATATAAGAGCAACTTTGGTGGACCATGTCATCAACCATGGCCTGACTATGAGGGAAGCTGGGCAGAGAGTCCACCCGCATCTAAGCCGCTTCACAGTGGCATCTGTAATAAGAACATTCCGACTAGAAAACAGGTATGTTTTCCTGAGCAAGACACTTAACCCCTAGTTGCTCCAGAGGCGTGCGACCTCTGACATATATAGCAATTGTAAGTCGCTTTGGATAAAAAGCGTCAGCTAAATGAATAAATGTAAATGTAGGTATGTCTTCACCTCTCTACCTTCTACTCTACTTAGATGGTATTTACAGCACTGTACTACAGTATATCACATTACCACATCACGTGTACAGGGTATTGCAGGGTGCTAATGCTCCTTTTGCAGCCAAAGTGGTAGTTTTTGTGAAACATACCATGATTCAGGGGCGTCGGACTGGTGGTAAAACCAGTACTGATTAACAGGGCCCCAAGGGGAGAGAGGGCCCTTGAAAAGTCTGGAATCTATTTTATTTGGAACATGGGGGCCCATCAGGACTGCCTATACATAGGGCCCGGGATCTTGTGCTACGCCCCTGCCATGATTACTTACAGTATATTGAGATGTTTCAGTACAGTGGATGATACAGTATATACAGTAAAGTACTGTAAGAAAAAGAAGCAAACCGATGACAATTTGTGGTTGTATTTCTAGAATGACTAGAAGACCTTCTGGGGGAGGACGCCAACGCCTGTTCACACAACAGCAGGAACTTGCCGTTGTGGACCTAGTGAGGGCAGACAATGCCATCCGTCTCCACCAGCTACGACAGAAAATACTTGCAGACAGGCAAGTGTTCAACAACATAAACCATGTGAGCATCACCACCATCAGACGCATCTTGGGAAAACACAACATCACCATGAAGCAGCTCTACAGGGTCCCATTTGAGAGGAACAGTGTCAGGGTCAAAGGACTTCAAGCTGAATATGTACGGGTAAGTGTAACTGTCCTTTACATTTACAATACAGTATTGGTGAAATCCAGTAGCAGCTGAATATGTACCATATCAGTACCACATGGATCCATTCGGATGGGGTGAGGGTTCTGTATGTGTAGCACTGTAGTACAGTAATATGTTTGTTTTTTTTGTTACAGAAAATCTTGGCCATGGATGGAGCTGCACAGCCTCATGAATTCATTTTCATTGATGAAGCTGGATTCGACCTGAGCAAAACAAGACGACGGGGTCGTAATGTAATTGGCCAAAGGGCAATCGTGCACGTCCCGGGGCAGCGCGGGGGAAATATCACATTGTGTGCCGCCATAAGCCTTCGAGGGCTTCTGCATCATCATGCAAAACTAGGTCCATACAATAGCCAACATATACTCACATTTCTAGATGCTCTCCATAATATAGTTGTACAGAACAGACCAGATCAGCCCAGGTTTGTAGTGGTATGGGATAATTGTCAGTTTCCATCGGGCTGCTCTGGTCCAGGCCTGGTTCACCAACCACAATCAATTTGAAGTGGTATACTTGCCCCCTTACTCACCATTTTTAAACCCTATAGAGGAATTCTTTTCGGCTTGGAGATGGCGTGTATATGACCGCCAACCACATGCCCGCATGCCTCTTCTGCAGGCAATGGAACAGGCCTGCGGTGACATTCAGGTGACAGCAATCCATGGATGGTTTCGACATGCAAGGGGATATTTTCCCCGGTGCCTAGCGGGAGAAGACATTGCTTGCGATGTCGATGAGGTCCTGTGGCCAGTCCCCAACAGACGGCAATTGCCATGATTTTCTGTGTTTACAGTATAGTGTTTTTTCTATTATTAATTTTTTTTTTTTTTTTTTTTTTTTTTTTGCTTTATCTGAATTCATGTTACTGCAATGTACAATATTGAGTAGGCCTATTTGTTTTTTTGGTTGTTTGAAAATGTGCCTCCTGAAAATATGCCTTCTGAATAAACAGTGAAAATCAAAGACTGCAGTGTTTTATATAAAGTAGACTAGTGTGTTCCCCCTGATCTGAAAGTGTATGCATATGATGCAAGTAGCCTATGTGTCATTTTGTCATCAGAGTTACATTTTGACAAAGGAATGTTAGGTTTTGATAGCACAGTTTAGGTTTTGATAGTAGAGTTTCAATTTGACACAGATGTGAATGGTATTCCCAGTGTTGTGTCATGTTTACTTGTGTGTAGAGTTTTGGCACAATGAGCGAAGTTTTGCAAAATGTGTTCAAGCAATGGGCAAAAACTGTAATAAGCAGAATGTACACGCGTTGTGGACCCGCCTATAGGCGCACATTACTAACGCGCTCTTTAAATAACCAAAAAAAATATTGCGCCATTGACTTTAGACCAGGTTTCAGTTGGTCAATGACGCAGTCTATTTCAGTTGCCTCAAAATAGCAACATGCCAACAATGCGCCAGAACACACCTCGTTTTCAGACCAGCACGCCCATGGGCGCACAAATGCATTTGCTATTTAAACAACGTGGCACAGGACGTGAAAATGATAACTGCGTCTGGCTGAAATTAGCAAAAAACACTTGCATCGTGCTTAAGATAGGGCCCAAAATCATTCTTGTCATGGCAGGACAATGATTATGAAAATTCATAAAACATGAAAAGTAGCCATATAAATTAGGTGTATTACTCGCACTGGCGAGATTGCACTGAAATATTAAATGTGGACAGTGAGGGAATCTTCTCTGGTGGAGTGAGGACAGCGTGGGTCGTGTAACTGTGTTTACAGAGAATCATTTCCTCATTCGTTTAGAAAAGATCATGTTCTACGGAGTGGGCAGGTAGAGGATCCTGAATAATTTATCTGGGTTTCTGGTTTCTGTTACTTGGGAATGTAAAGGTGTTGAGCTACTTTTGGTGGAATGAAGTATGTTATGGTGAGATGTCAAAAGCTTTTCGGATGCCTACAATGTGATTCCTGGGACTACTGTATATTATATTACTGATGCAGAACATTTGAGAGAATACTTTAAGTGTATAAAGTCTAATCTTTAGGGTGACAGGTGCTGTTACAAGGACATCTGACCAACATGTCAGCTGGTTTCTGGGGTCTGCTCAGGTGTTTATCCCATATTTTAAATTATACATAGCATTTTGTTATGTTTTGTGGTTGCAGGAAATGTCCAAAAAATTAACTTGTCCTGGAAGAAAATTACCAGTACCTTTTCCGTATTGGCCAAAAAAGGAAAGAAAAATAATTATTTTACAAAATATATTCTTTTGTGTTCTATAGAAAGTCTTGCAGATTTGGAAAGACAAATTTGGAACATGTATTCACATGTTTCTGTAGCTTAATGCAAGTAATATATTATAGAATTTACATATTCAGGTCTAGAGGAGAAAAAACCTTCTTGATTTCTAATAGTAATTTTTCACCAAAATGAATGCTGTTAAAATATGTGAAGTAAAGACCGCCAGCCTCAACCCTTTACAAGCAGACAAACTGAAGTTTCAGGTCAGGAAAGTTCAGAGGAAGAGACACACAAACACTTGAATGATTATTAAATAGTCCCTTTAGTATAGCACTTATTCGTCTTTGATTCAATTCAGTCACTTGCACTTGCACAAAAAAACAGCAATGGTCAAACTACTGTTCTTATGATTTAAACCCAAATAGGCAGAAACTAACATTTAAATTAGCGTGACAGCGCATATCCACAAAAGTGCCGACGGGAGTGGAAACTTCTGCACGTGATCTACTGACAACACGCAAATTAAAGAACACAGAAGCAGCCGGATCATTTCCATAATGACCAAGACAAACTCCCAAGGGAAGTGCAAATTAGCATCTGGTTAAAGACATGCTTTTTTGGGGGGCGGTAAATAATGGCGCAAATACCAGTAAATTGACTAGCGCAAACCTTAGTAAATCACCTTGCATGATTCATTTACATACTCTCCTCCCATACATTTTGCATCAGAAAGGGAAACTCCTACAAATGCATAAGCAATAATAACTGTCCACGCCTTTTCACCGCAAACTTTTCACAGCATGTCTTTAGTAAATCCTGACAGTAGTTTAGTAAATCTGGCCCTAAGTTGGCACATATAACATGACTTTTTAATGTCCAGCACACTCAAAAGTTCATTCTCATGCACAGCTAACAGAAAAAATAAGAAACTGATTGTCATGACAACAGCAATATTGAAGATGTAGAGTGAGAAGGATAAGCGCACTAGACTGAGATATCAGTCATAACTACACCAGGCAGAACAACAATTATAAAAAGTCATACATTTTATAAGGTTTATTGATACATTCAAATAATTATGGAACAACTTTAGGTCCTGAAACCCCCCTCAAACCCTCAATACACTCCCACAGTAGGGAATGACGCAGGCAACACCAAGGTCGTATGTTCAATTCCCAGAGAACACATGAACTGATAAAATACACAGCTTGAATACACTGCATGTCGCCTTCGGATAAAAGCGTCTGCCAAATACATAAATGCAAATGTATACCTCAGACTGCTCACGGTGGACGTTCATTCCACATTATGCAAGTCACTTTGGATAAAAGCATCTGCTAAAAGACTATAATAGTGAGATGTAAGAAAAGCAATCTTTCTGTGTCCTCTCCACAATCACATGTTTTCTAAATGTTCCATAACTGGAGCTCATGTATCTTTTCAATACATTTAATGATCAATGTGCACCCACCACAAGCTTCCGAAACGGTACACTACATTAACACAATCCCTGCAAGTCTGTAATAGGCGTTCAACGTCTGATTTGTACTACTTCAACCTGCACACCAAGTGCAATCAGGTTTAACCTGCTAAATCTAATCAGAACGCTTCTGTGATTCATTCACCGGTTGTCACACCTCAGTTTGTCCATTTCGCCAAAGTTGACTCAGTACTTCTTTCTCTAAAAAAAAAAATGCAGGCAAGCGAAGGCCATGCACAATGAAATCTTTGACTTCTCCATTTTTAATACAACCTGACCTGAATCTCACCCCCTCAATTAAACATTATTATCATTTCATCAGCCTTTTTAAGAAAAGGTCTCATGAATATGAATAAAACATTAGCATGATATTATAAAGGGTTTTACATGGGGACATTTACATGACGCGAGCGGCTTTCCTCCGCCAGGAGAGATCATTTCAAGGCCAAGCAATCTCTGGGCCATTAAAAGACAAATTCTTTTCATAATTAATGCACATACATATGTGACCCTCGGTGAAAGCTGAATAAATGCATCTAGACATTCGCTCAAAAACACTGACAATAAACGCCAGAGGACCAACTGCTATCTTTGCTTTTCTTTTCTTAGCTTAGTTAAGCACTACTGTCTAGTTCAGTAATGCCCTTATTGAGTTTCTCTTTTTCTCTTTTGTCAAACAGTCTAATAATAATTGTTCAAAGCTGCATTGGTGCTCTGGCCTTTGTTTCAATAGGACACCTCTTGTTCCCAACTAAGCTAATTATCACCACTTATGTGATGATTCTCCTGTTTTAACACTCTTTGGCCTTGCTCTTAACCAGTATTGACTCCACAACTGTTGCTGGAGGTTGTCTCAGTTATTGACCCAAAAGGAGGGTAAATTAAGGGGAGTTGCATCAATGTGCCCCTTGACGGCCCATCTAGTGGGTGTTATATTGGACTATAGGGTGACAAGACCAGACATCAATGTTTTAGTGCCTGTCTGGAGCTGTCCTTGTTTTTGTTTTTTACTGTGTGTTCAGAAAAGCATCCACAAAAGCAAACACTACAGATACTACTCAATATATATTGGACATGCTTGTTTAAAACAAAGTAATATAATAAACAAACATATTTTTAGACTAAAAGTTTTATATATAGTTTTGGACTACTGTCTAGTTCATGACATAAATAATATATGAATATATATAATACATTTACAATACAAAATGAAGTTTAAAATTCTATATAATATCATGTCTTTCCCATTTTTACTGATTTAATATGAGCCTAGTTTGTCTCGAGGACTGGTTTACAGACATTCAATACATGACCCAGACCTCAGTTTTAAAGATCCCCAGGCATCAGTAATCACTGTACTAAAGTTAGCATATCATTCTCAAAACCAGGTGCCACAGGATTAATGACCTAAAACAATTACAGCTCACACTGAAAAGCATTAGGCTACAGCCCTCTCAGCCCTGCAATCGACAACCCAAATTCTGTGAGAGACTCTGTTCAGTCTTACAGTTTCATTTCTTGCAGTGTTTTTGCTCTTTGGTTTTTCATTGCATAACTATAAAAATATAATTCAAGGTTCAAGGAAATAGCAATCAAGGTTGTGTATGGGGTAGCAAAAGGACAAGTTTTGGTTGTTTAACATGAAGAATTGTCCTGGGAAAGAGACTATAATGTTATTTAAAAGTGCAACTATGTAATTGCAATTGCGAGCAAACTTAGAAAGGTTAGGGATCCCTTAAGGGATTTCCACATGAATCTTTTGTTTGAAAGCCAATAAGAGGTTGCTGATTCATGACAGCAAAGTTTATGTGAAGAAAAATGAGCTTAATAATGTCCTGGCTAATATTGGAACTAATTTAAAATTTTGAAGGGCAAAATGGTCCAGACTAAAATTATAGCGCAACCTAAACTGTTCACAACAGATGAGACACTTCCCCAATAGGGCCTTTCACATGAACTACCTTCACGACCAGACGACTATTTGATCTAAATCACCAGATGAAACTGGAAGAGAACTTATGAGACCAAAACGAACAGCTGCAAGACAGTGTGTGTTTCAGTCCAAAAGCCATTAATCAAGACGGAGGTCTCAGGTCAGCCGTAACCTCACCATTCACAATTACACTTCCCTCTGAAACAAATAACATGCCATCCCACCTTGAGGGCAGTCGGAGGCCAACAGGCACGTTTTTCTTTGTTAAAGTCTAATGTGCTCATTAACATGTCATTATATTCTCATTATTCTTATAAGCTCTGAGCATCACAGTCAGGTTACGCAACCCCCAACGGTGGGAGGGAAACCAGGCGGTGAAGGTAATTCAGAGAGACCAATTGAACTTTATGGTCACAATCACATTCTCCAAGCTTTAAAGTTAAGAGGTCAGACCAAAAGGGAGACGAATGATAGACATCTAACAAATGTGTCGCCATAAAACATATTGAGAGAATATGGAAGATTTATATGCCAACATTTAAAAGGATATTCCCATGGAAGGATTTTGAAGGTGCAGTGATGAATGTCAGCTGAAATTGCATAATGGCACTCATTTATTTTCATTTGTTATAAACTGATATGGTTTGATATTTAATGGAGTTAGATACTTGAAACGTTTCATCATTCTGTGGTTAGGAAAAGCAAAAGAACTGTAATCTTACCTGTCAACAGGATGATGGTGACATCATGAATCATGCAAAAGAAAGAAAGAAATTGATTAGAATAATTATTATGCTTTCACATCAGTTAAGGACATTGACACAGAAGATCTGGATGGGTTTGGGTTATAAATAAATAAATTAATAACATTTGTGTTTGTGTATATGCATATGCATACTATATATATAAATTGTAGATAGATAAACAGCTTTTTTATAAACCATCAGAATAAATTAGGTTTCACAGTCAACACTGTAATTAGCTTTATGCAAAAACAATAAGAAAGAAAGAAATAATTTAGTAAGACTGCACAAACAGACTAAAAAAAACACTAAATTATGAATTAAAACAGAAATATTCGTAGTTAATTTGGTGGAAAAAAAGGCAGTGTTTGAAGCAATTCAGCAGATGCAGCACATACAAAGTGTGCACATTTTATATTCTAGGACTCATTTTTATGTGCAGCATCCTAATTTCATAATACATTGTTATAAATTGCATCTTTTTAATCATCTGATGGTGTTATGAAAGACTGCTCATTTCCAAGATTTTGATGAAGGCACTTTTATTATCAAGTACTGTTCTTCCTGTTTTAAAGTTGAAATGCCATATTCTGCCTGGTCGATTGATGTCCGGATGACATATAGCATGTTATGTAACACACAGGTTGGAGGACACTTTCACGTGGTTATGACAGTCACTGTCAAAAGGACGGTCCCATCCCTTGAGCCGCAGACTGGGATGACCTTGAGAATCAAGAACTGGCTTGCAAAACGTATCAAGTTTTTAAGGGCATATTGACTAAAAGATGTCAGCTTTGAAAACATGGGGGGCAAAACCATGAGACAGGTGAGAGAACGGGATGAAGAATCCAATCACTTTTGACTTGGTCTATCACACTACCACAGAGTGAAGAACTGAAAAATGTCCATCACATGCTTGGGCGGGGGGTCAGACTTACGCAACAGTATTAAACAGTCCTCAGCGGCTCAGACTTCGTTGACAGCATTGACTAAAACCTTGTAAGGTGATTTGCAGAGCTATGCATGTCCTCTGAATATATGCATTTTTTTAAAACATTGTTTGGATTTCCTGTAAATTTTGCACTGACAAGCCGGTGGCTAACTATGCTCATAAAGGCTGTTACGACCTTGGCAAGCAACGTGATGTGAGACGTGATGTGAGACGTGATGTGAATACCGGGAAATATTGCTCAATAAGATGTCTTCAAAACAACTCACAAGGAAGGACTGCAAGAATTAAAATGTTACAAAACTGCCTTTGGCTTGAGTTGGTTTTGAGTTGTGTGTTGTTCTTGTATTCCTTTATGAAAAGAAAGGTTTTTATTGGTTTTTATTACATGGCTTGGTTGAATTCCAATGTAGAATGCGGCCTGTTATTTCTTGATAACAGACCGCTGCGAAGTATAACACACCGTTGCCATGAAAAACAAATCGTTGCTATGGACGCAGGATTCTAACCGTAGAGACGGAACGGACTTTTTTCTTTAGCGGAAGCAATACAATCGTTTTTAAATCAATAAACTCCTTTTTAAATCAATATTTTGTGTCAAATGATTGATTTATTTGGTGGGTAGCCATGTAATAAGTGGGATAATGCAGAGCGAGGCGGTTGTTATAGCGAATACAACCCCTTCAGGCTGATTCAAGGCTGATCAGCCTGTCGGGGTTGTGCTCGCTATAACAACCGCCTCGCTCTACATTATCTCTTACATATTTACAGGATTTGTAATGTTGGGGTTTGGAAATCAAATTAACCACAGAAATCATATTGGATGGATGGATGGATGGATGGATGGATGGATGGATGGATGGATGGATGGATGGATGGATGGATGGATGGATGGATGGATGGATGGATGGATGGATGGATGGATGGATGGATGGATGGATGGATGGATGGATGGATGGATGGATGGATGGATGGATGGATGGATGGATGGATGGATGGATGGATGGATGGATGGATGGATGGATGGATGGATGGATGGATGGATGGATGGATGGATGGATGGATGGATGGATGGATGGATGGATGGATGGATGGATGGATGGATGGATGGTAAAAACCATAAGCTGAAATGTAAAAAACTAAAACATATAGATTGAACATTTAAAAAATGTTGCATAACAAATTGAAACTTGAAACCTAAAGGATGTAATTACACTGCTCTGCTATTACTGAGCTTGAGTCTTAGTCTGTCTGCTTCTGTTTTTCAAATTTCCCAATGATGAGAGGTTTTAAAGTTCAAATCCTCTTCTTTTAATCCCGAAGGAGGATCAGTGGTATAACAACACCACATACTAAATCTAAGTACAGAAAGAGCCAAATGCATGTTCAACCACAAAAAGAGCATAAGTGCATTACAACATCATACATCTGAGATTTATGAGAGATTGAATATGACTTGGAAAATGAACTTAAATGGCCTCAAAGTTTCTCCCACATGGACCAACCTCAAAACTGCAATGTTTTTGAAATAAAAATTCACATTAGCACAGTCAACTCATATAACTGGACTGAAATATTACACGGTGTTTACAAAACATACTTGAAATATTTATTCAGGTCCCTGACAAAATACAGTGGAGTCCCAAAGTCTGAGACCATTTTGAAAATGAGGATTTAAAATTCCATTTAAATCTGAATATATACATGTTAGAATAAAAAAAAAAAAAAAAAAAAAGTTTCTTTGGTTTTAAAAAAGCAATAAAAATAAGTTTAAAAAATAATAATTTGGAAACAAAAAATATATAAAAGTAAAATGAAGAAAGAATTAAGATTCTTCACCATGTAAGGTATTTATACAAATATTTATGTTCAAACTGTTATTTAAATAATATTTGCAATTCAAATTACAGCTTATCCAGCCAAACGTGAAGTGAAATCACTTCCAAATGAAACGCATCCATTTCCAGATATCTCATGCGCACAATTTGTGTTACAGCAACAAAACAAAACAAAAATCAATGATCCCGCTACTTGTCTATTGATTACCATCTCTTATGAAATAAATAATCTGCAAATGCCTCTCATTTGAGCGATTAGCCAAA
Organism: Rutilus rutilus; assembly: GCF_951802725.1. Lineage (NCBI taxonomy): Eukaryota > Metazoa > Chordata > Actinopteri > Cypriniformes > Leuciscidae > Rutilus > Rutilus rutilus. Next base: position 9,955,298 of record NC_140212.1, read on the forward strand.
ACAACACTTTTCACAGCATTGTGTAAGCGAAACGGCCATTGATCACTGACCTGAAATCAGATTGCCTGTGGTAAATATGACAGTGGGCCAGGCTCTGCTTATCTAGCATGCACATGACAACATGTCATGGGTTTGTGAGGGGTAATCCCCCTAATACTAGTGACACGTGCCATTCTGACTGGTCTCCCTGAGGGAACATGGGACATGATCAGACTCATGTGACATTGATGACGGACAGGCGGACAGGCAGGCAAGCAGGCAAGCTCATGGGAATGAAAGTAACCAAGAGGAACAGAAACGGATCTGGTCTCAGCCAGGAGCCATCTGCAAATTAATTATTAGAGTGATTTTAGTGTGATTAGAGAGATCTGCGAAATGTCCAAATGTAAATGAGCTCTTTGGATAGATGAAGGGGGAAAAAAAAGAAGATAATTAATTACTGAAACATTCCTTCTACATTTGACCTTGCCCAAAATTGCTAGTTTTTGTGAAAGAAGAAAGTGCCAATTGCAAAGTCTGCCAATATTTATATGGCGATTAGAAACTAATCAGCAAAATATTTATACTGATAAGTTTTTAAATAAATGTTAACTTATGTGCTGTTACTTTTCTTGACTCAGACCAAAAATCCAAAGACTTGCACTGAAGATTCCAGAATATAACAAAGACTTGGGATCGTTTGACTTAATTGAACCATTGAGCAAATTCTTAAAAATAAAGGTTCCAAAATGGGGTTTTCACAGTGATGCCATAGAAGAACCATTTTGGTTTCCTTAAATAACCTTGCAGTGAACAGTTCTTAAAAAGTACCTCTTTTCTTAGTGTGATGAACATTTTAATAATCTGAAGAACCTTTTTCCGCTATCAGGAATCTTTTGTGCAATGTAAAGGTTCTGTGGAGGTTAAAGGTTTTTCATGGAACCTTCAATGTCAATAAAGAACCATATCCACCTAGAAACCACATAGAATCAGGTTACAAACACTTAAAACACCTTAGCAACTACATACAAACACATTGGCAAACACTGCAACTTAAATGTGGGCAAAGTGACATTTTCTTCACTAAATGTTAAAAACCATAGTGTTTAATATGTTAATTTCTGACTGTAAGTTCACAAGTAAGGTAATTAAATGCAGGTAGTCACATTTTATTCACTAAATGTTAGTGTTTAATATGATAATTTCTTGCAAACGAGCACAGTAATTATTTGGCACTAGCTGGCCATTGGGGGAATCCACATCTATCAATTTCATATTAACTGACTTTTTTAAATGTATAACTCTCCAGGTAATTTGTAATGCAGTAGTTAACAAATGAATTGTCTCAATGCATACGTTTTAAAATTGAGCAACAGTTTTCAAAGCGGTTCATTTCCAGCCAGACTGCATGACACAGCGATTCTTTAAATAAACACCAAGAACATCCTGCAAACGGTGTTTCTTATTGGAAATGCAGTGTAATTATGTAAATCACAAGCAGTCAATCAATGTCATCTGCATCTTAGTTGCAAACAGACATTTATCAGCCCATCTGTATTCATTGGATTGCATATCTGTTATGTAATGCAGAGCTCATAAATTCAATGTTTTCTAGCTTGATCAGTAAAGGACCAGTCCGCAGAGGAATTCTGGGAACATGCTGCATGGGACAAGAACATAACTTGTAGTTACTAAATTCAAGTGGGTTTGTGTGATGCAATGGCTGGACAGGAATAACATGGTGGATTGTATAAATGCCAAAATAAACAGTGAAAATAAATCAGTTGTGCCTGCATCTTGAGGCTCTCTATAAATATTAGTGGTATTGCATTATTAGTGCAACTAAATGTAAATTGATCTGTTCAAATGGCATTTAGTTCTGTCATCCCAAATGAGATCCTCAAATCATTCAATGCAAATGTTGAATTGTATCCATATAGTTTTTGTCAAGTGTACACTCCATGGCATCAATGGTTCCATAAAGAACCTTTAATGGAACCTTTCCATTACACAGAATGTTCTTTATAATGAAAAAAAGGTTCTTTAGATTATTTAAAAAGTTCTTTACACTAAGAAAAAAATGGAACTATTCACTGAAAGGTTCTTTGGGGAACCAAAATGGCTAATTTAATAAGGCATTACTGTGAAACCCCCTTTTTGGAACCTTTATTTTTAAGAGTGTATAGCAAAACTATAAAATTATGAGTAGTTTCTAGCTTGACACACAATATGGTCAAAGCGATCTACACATTAGTTTCTATTTCAGAGCAGTTCTCGTCTCTCTCTAGCAGAGGAGAAAATGAGACAGCTCAAAAAGAGGTTTTCCTGGAGACAGGACATTGGGTAATGAGTGTTTGTGGTGGCACTGACCCTTTGCTCGGCCATCTGAGCCCAGAGACCTCATGTCATTTAGATCCCAGGCCTCCTCACAACACCAGACGGCAATCCTTTACTCTGGCACAGCTACATAACCATTGCAACAGGCCAATATTTTAATTAGTATGTGATGAAGGGCAATATATTAGAGACATTTTGTGCTGAATTTGCATGGAAAACCAATACTGTGAGATCATGCCGCCAAAAAAAAAAAAAAAAAAAAAAAATTCTGCTACAATAAGTTTACATTTTTTAGAATTAGCTGTTGAACTCAATTTTTTTTATAGCATTTATTAAATATAAATATCCTATTGTTTATTGTTCATTTTTAATTTATGAGTCTTATTGTAAAATGAAAATAAAATTTCTTCATGAATCACAGAGCATGTGTCAAACAAAAATATATATTAAATACATTTCATTTTTTTAATAGTATTTAGTTTTATTTATCATTGTTACTGATAACATTATATTAATAATAATAATAATAATAATAATAAGTAAAACAAAAATTTAATTACATTTATATATTATACTTCTAATGACTGTAAAAAAAAAAATATATAATAATTAAAAAATATATATTGTCCACAGGACTACACATTAAACCAATAATATGATTCCTGCAAGACTTTAACCATTTATATTCATAGTGGCCTTTGCTGAACCAATCGAGGCATTGAGTGGAGAGACAAGCACTTCTTTGCACTTCATACACTTAAATCACTTGAAATGGGTGTTAGTAAGTGGATCAGTGGCGATAAATAAAAGTGAGCGAGCAATATTGTCACTGATATGATTCTTTATAATGATTGCAAAAGACCTTTTAAGATTGAATGTACTTCAAACAAGGGCGTAGATTTGGTTTGAACATTGGGGGGGTTGTAATGTTTAATATAGTTTAAAAAAATTGTTCTGCATATTTTTCATGTGATCATGGTATAAATAACAACCCCCCCACAAATTACGCCCCTGACTTCAAATTCAAAAATGAACTGATGTTTACAGTAGCACTGTTTTTTAAGATCTACAAGTTGCATTTAGGATGAGAGAGTGATTTTCAAGGCAAAGTGCAATACAAAGACTGCATCTAACTCTTCCCACAGAGCAGCTTTTCTCTGAGGCAAAATTCTCAGAAAAGCACATTAACTGATGAAACCTAGTTCAACACAGCCTACAAAAGTTTTAAAAAGACTACTGAAGTAGCAGAAAGCATTGCGGTTAGCCAAAGTGTCTTGGAAAAAGGTTACTCAGCCAATACAACCTTTTCAATCAAAGGAGGCAGTAAATGCACATTCACGGGAATTTAACTTCACTTTCCCTTCAAAGGATTCATGGATTTGGCAGATAAAAGCATTGGTTAATTAGCAACCCATTAATGCACTAGAAGGGCATGTTGTTTTCTGACCCAGCTGCCATTGATTCCCATCCGTGTGTAGATGGCAAATAGAGGGATGACTATAGTACCGGACCCCTTTAAAGCATGTGCACAATAAGTCAATAAGCCCCTGTCAATCACAACGTCATTTCAGTCAATCGATTCACTACGATTCCCAACAAAAACAAAAAGGCGCAACGCTGAGTGTGATATTGACCACATATGATCCTGATAACATAAAACCGCCTGAAAACCCCCTGAGGGTAAAACGGATGCTGAGTGGTGTATTTCAGATGACAGATCTAATGCAGGGGTTTATTGATTGCTTTAAAAACACCACAATTAAGGTTAGGACATAATGAAATGCAAAATAACAGCTTGTACAGTGATACAAAGGGTGAATCTCCCTAAATAGCACTATGAATCATGGAGGCTATAGTAAAAATAGAAAGCATTACTAGCAACCACTTGTAGGTTTTACTCATGATTCCCTGGGAGGCACATATAAGAGATAATTATTCTTTTCTTTTTTTCTTTTTTTAAACAATGCTTTCCACCAGAAAACATCTAGCTGAAGAAGAAATAATTCATTTTTGTGTTCTTCATTATTCTGTGTTGGTGATGACCTTGTGTTTTAAATAACAAATGCATGGCATTATATCATAAGAAAATGTTTACTTGCTTTAGTAGGCCAAAGTGGGGTAAGATGTGCCACTTTTGACTGAAATTGCCACAAAGAAAAATAAAATAAAAATAATCCGAATTTTATTTCAGGACGTCTGCTATATGCTGAAATTTGTAGAAACCTTTCTATACAGCAAAAAAAAAATTCCTGCATTCATGGTGATTGTTTGTCATTGGCGCAGCTTACCCCGAAGCAACTGACACACTTTTCCAGATAGCTACAATTTGTGGGGTGGTGCTTAATTTCATGATTCATATCCAAATAATTGACCTGGTTTTATACATTTACAATTCATCAACATTCGAAACATATTTTTAGACCTAAATAAATTTGCTTTAACATAAAATTAATTTGACCTGTCATGTAAAAAATTTACATTGACATGCAAAAAACACAATTACCCACTGAGACTCGCTCTACTATACTTTAAGTGGTCAATTAAAGCCAAGCTGATAGAGGCAGACAGTGCATCTCAGGATAACGGTCCAGTATGCCCAACTCTTTATTTTATCAAGTAGCATTACATGCTTCACTGGCCTTTAAACAACAAAAACAAGCCTAAAATTGAATTAACAATCTAATTTAATGGCATGCTCTGACGTCAGCCCCTTTGATCGAGAACAAGTGAGGACAGATAATTGAGCATCATACGCACATTAACCCCTGAAACATACTGCATCGCATAAACCCTGCTGTCTGACCGCAGGAGAACCAACCAGATCAAGGGCTTTGTCCGACTTACGATCCACCAATAGATGATAAAGAAAGCAATCAAAACCACAATAATAATTAACCAGACGCAATTACAAAACACAATTTCCACCAATGGCAGGGGGTGTCCTCAAAGGTCCATGCCCCAAAGCTGTTGTCGACATCCCACCTCCCAATCCATCTCCGTTCTCCTCCATTAGACCCCAGACAGGCTGAGAAACGAGGGATCGTTACAGGAGATAAAATTTGCCGTGATGGATGGAGTCGCTCACAGAGCCAGGATAAAAATCATCAGACCTCGGCGGCAAAATGGAGCCAGGTGTCTGCGCGCCCTACTGCTCAGGAGAGATGTTTCTGAAGGGCCAGGCATTTGTAACCCTTTACAAAGTGAGGTACTTTCTCAAGGGAATGGACTTCACTTTTCCAGTGGTCACAAGACCTCCATCGCAACACTATGACTTCTGAACATTTACTCTAGAGATCGGTAAGGACGACACTGAAGCAACATTTGTGCCAGGTTTCTCCTCTGTACACATCATTTTGGTTAAAGTACCTGTTCACCACTGGCAAGAAACACAAAAGACTGTGACGTGGCACACACCTTTAATACTAATGTGATGGAATTTCCAGTATGCCATGAGTATGCCATACTTATAATATTAATATTAATATGCACATGCCAGTCACACTTTTTAAAAAAAAGTTTAAACTTAATAGAATATTCTGGGTTAATATGTATAATAATTATAAATATTATTATTATAAAAGAAGTATGGTAATATTTCTGAGCACTTACAATGGATGTCTATGAGGCAAACCCACTTTTTTGTTTCAAAAATAGGTTTCAGATGCTGTGGACAGGGTTTAATATAAATACACTATTCTTTAGAAGTGGTTTTGAGGTTAAAAAAAAACAAAAAAACAATATGTGCTCATAATACAATACAATAAATGTCTCTGTAGTGGTTTCGTATTTTTCGAATTATATTTTGTCCAATGTTGCTCCATCAAATAAAAGCAAAAAAAAAATAAAGCACTATTATCCACTTCTCTTTGCTTCCAATATATTTTATGCTGTGGTCTCTGTCAAACAAGATAAGTAACAAACACATAAAAATTCAATTAATAAAGAACCAGGGCATATGAATCTCCATTTTGTCCATCATTGCGACATTAAGAAGATAAATGGTTTTGCTATGACACAATCGCTTAGGAGGAACGTGGGAGAGCTCCAGTGGGGGCCTTACCCTCTCAGCGTCTGTCTGTCTCTCTCCTTCGCTGGGCTTATAATGATGAACGAATATCAATGAAATACACACAGATGCTGTGGCGCCATGGAATTAAACGCAAAATTGCCTGTGTTGCAATAATACAGACATTTTGTACTAAAAGCAATTTTTTGAAAAGCATAATCTTTTCTGGATGAAAATGTTTTATCAACTGTACTATCTCTGTTTTTTTAATATTAGACATGCATAATAGAGTTTTCTTTTTTTCACAAACCTCATAGTCTAAATCTACCATGTCAGCCCTATTTGAGGTGGGTGGCACTGTAATATCTGCAGACAGCTCCTTTTATACGGATGCGCTAATGATGACAGACATGCATAATAGACATGGCATGATGGGACACCAGCTGGTAATATACAATGAAATGCCATTCTTTGTCTGCCTTTGAGGGTACGAGACTCATTCCCATTACCTTAAATGCCTGCCCTGCTACTAAAAGATTTAATAAAGCCAATGACTTTTCTACCGTTAAATACCCCCTCATCTCAGCCTTTTATTTCAGCTCTTAAAGAAAAAGATCACCCTAGAATATTTACTTACCCTTGTGTTCTTTCCAATACCCTTTCTTACTTATGTAGAACTTAGCCCTTTTTTAAATAAAAATTGTATGAATGAGGACTAAAGTGGTCAAGCTCCAAAACGAGCATCATAAAAGTGGTCCATATGACTCACTCACTATATTCCAAGTTTTCTGAGGTCATACAATATCTTTTTGTGATAAACAGACTGAACTGAAGTCGTTATTCACTGGTAACCTTGACTGATTACTTTGTTCATGAATCAGACTGAACAGATTCAGTGATCCAGTTGTTGTTAACAGCCCAATGAAGATAAATACTTTGATTACAGACTTAAATGTTGGTTTAAGTTGGTTTAAAAAATACTTTGAGTGTATAATAGTGGTTTACAGTACATATCGATACTGAAATTTGTAATATTTTTCAATACAATAATTTTTAGCAGTATCGATACACTGATACCAGCTGCACTTTCTGGTACACTTCATATCTACACTTCTACACATATTCTATAGTAGTAGGTGCCTAAATAAAATGCATTATTATAATAAGTCACTATACAACTTTTATAGGGCTTTTGTGTCCATTCAGTACTATTCCTTTCTCAACCTTTTATTTCAGCTCTTGCCTGCTTTCTCTCTTCCTTTGATCTTCATAATCTTGTTTTTATTTTGAACCTGCCTTTCAGTAGCTTACGATTAAAAAAGAAACTAACTATGATAATGGGGAACGTCATCTTAGCACAAAAAGGTTGAGAGTGTGCAACACTCAAATTCACTTGCCCTCTGTGTAGTTAGAAATTTAGTGACCAGTCCAACAAGATAAGAGACAATTATGCTCTCGCTTCCAAAACAATCCTGTAGTGATGGGAAATTGCGAGGAAGTGAGATTATCTATTCAGTGACCTGTCAAGACGTGGCTGGTAGTGATTTTCTTTTAGGTCTCTTGAAAGTTCTTATCAGTCCAGATGGCTACAACTGCTTTGGTTCTTCAGGATAGAGTTTCTAATAGCAGTGCAGCAGAAGTCAGCCAGCTTCGGAGCCGAATGCAAGGATGACTGCCTTATCTATAGCTAAGGGAAATGGAGAGGGCTTCTGTCAAAGGCTGCTTTTGTGTTGGATGTGGCAAGGGAGGAATTTGTAACATGCGATCCATGGTCTCGTTTTATCAGACAAAAGCCACCTGAATGCAGAAATGAATGCAGTATCGAACACGAACCAAAGGGCAAAGTGACAAACCATTCTAGTCTTCAAATGACATGATGTGATAACTTGGAATTATCATGAAAGGCATAAAGAAAACCATCAAAAACACAATCCCACTAGAACAAGTAATAAAATCCAATTTCAACGACATTACACACCTTTTTGTTTGCATTTTGCAGTGCATTGTTCTCAAAAAACACTTGTCAAATAAACTCCCCTCGGACACAAGCCAAAAACGAGACTATCTCTCCACCAGTGGAGCTGCGCAAACCAATCCCTGTGGTCCATTTGAGATTGTGTTTTAAATTTACAGGGCAATCTACATTACTCTATGTACGATATTGTCTTTGTACATGTGGGTGAGCTTGTATTCAACGCAGCATGATGTAAAATGAAACTGAGATGCTCCAGATGACCTCTCATAGTCTAGCCGATTCGTTCGGTGTGGCCTGGCTGTCGGTCCGCCCGCCATTTGAAATAAACGCTAGGGAAAGCCTAATGAACTGTGAATGGGACCGAACGCAATAGCTGGGTTATATGCAGATCTGAGCCTTCCAGCTACATTTTACACCAATTACAGAAGTCACAAAGAGTTTGCGTGTACAACCAACATCTTGTCAATTTCTTTCTCTCATCATCTAAAACTTCCTCCCGGTGATAGCTGATAGACTCAGCGTTTATTTCCATCCATGTAGCAAAACCAATGAAACGTATCAATTAAATCCGTTAGTGTATGTCCAAGGGCATTGATTGGGCAATTATAAGACATCACATTATCTTTTCTAGTCAGCAGAATATTATTTCATTTATTTTCGGAGTAAAAAGTGAAAGTTATGTCAGACTATTGTTATTCATACAATTCTCTGCTTCTGTCCTTCAACTTGGTTTGAAACAATTATCTTGAATACCTTATATAACAGCGATGTAAAATAGCATTTGTAAAATCTAATAAAAATGACCTCAATAAGGTGCTCTAAAAACAAACAGCAATAAGGTTCAAATAAACAGGTTTTAATAAAAAATAAATATTTTTACCAGTTCAGCACAGGATTTTTCATGAAGAAAGTGTTAAATCCACCTTTGAACTCACATGGGTCTTTTATATAAATCTTTCAATCTGACACCTGTTGTGCCGACATCAAATCTAAATGTAAATGAAAAAATAAATAAAAACACAACGCAAATGATAACATCTTAGACGCTATCTTAGCCTGGATCCATTTACTCCATTTAAAGGATCCATTTACCTTAAACCCTTTTATTCTGCCTATTATGGGAACCTGCCACTGGTTCAATATACCATCATTAAACACAGTCGCCCTAGGGCGAGATTCTAATCAAGTATGAAAGAAATGGATAAGTGTGTCTGCACACAAAATAACACACATTTTTTATTTTCCATGTCTATGACCAAAGGTTGAACCATCACAGCTCATTCTCTCTAAGATCTTCCAAATGCCTTTGGGAAATTTTTCTGACCCAGTTATCCAGAATCACACATAATTGTGCGTACGCTTCTCTAACAAACATGCTGATTCACTGAGGTTACTACAGACCTTTGTGAGTCTTGTATAGAAAATATTCATTACAATAAATAACAATACATTATATATATATATATATATATATATATATATATATATATATATATATATATATATATATATATATATATATATATATATATATATATATATGTGTGTGTGTGTGTGTGTTGTGAAACGTATATATAAAATGTTGTTTATTTTTATTTTAAGTATAATTTAAATTCCTTGACTAAAATAAAATTAGGCTCAAAAACAATGAATAATTTCTAAAATGCTTTAGCAATATGCCTACACAGCCATTGCAACATTTTTTATTAGTTCATATTACTTCATAAAATGACATTTCATGAAAGAGTTCAGGCAGTTTTCAAGTAAAACTGGACTTTGATACCAGCTCAATTCCCAAGTCCCTCACAAACTAGTTGATCTCCATTGCTTCAAACCATGTTGCTCTGTTATAACAAGCTCCTCAGCCACACAAACAATCCGCAAACACAACGACCCACTGTGTGGCTGACAACCTGCGACATACGAATAGCAGTTGGCCTAGTAGTGTGAGTGAGTTGTGACTTGGTGGTGGAGAAACCCCGATGAGAGTTAACTAAATATTTTCATTCCATATCTCCCCCAGCCATGCTGCTAATGATAAATTGGCACTGTTGGAGCCACAGTTTCTTTTCTATAAAAATCATGGAAAGTTTGTAGCTCTATTAAAATCTACCTCATTCTGTGTTGCATCTATAGATACTGAATGAGGAAGTAAAACGTGTAATTAGCTTCTGTCTGGCCTGCTACAATACCCACAGAGCTTATTGCAGTGTCACTTGCAGTTAGACATATACTTGAGGCCTATTTCAGACACCACAGGCAAACCACATCAGCGTTTGTGGCCTTACTTTGCCCTGGTCTTCAAATGCACTAGTATTCTAATAGAAAAATGGAATGTAATGTAATGAGGGAAAAAGACTGGGCACTGCACACTATACAAAGAAAATAAATAGACAAGGAATCTTTCTATTGCATGTCATTGCATGGAACAGCAGTCTGATTCACAATTGAATTTCTCTTATTATCTAATTCTTCAATGAACCAATCAAAAAGATTAACAGTCTTATCAAATTAAATCAGTGTAATTAATGACCGGTTGTTTATATGACAATATGTAGTTATATATATAGCCATTCAAAACTGTTTTGTTGTAATAAATGGTGTTTGAATAAAACAATAAACCAGAAAAGTAAAAGTTTTTCTCATCTAAGTTCCTGTTATCAAACGGACAAAACTAAGAAAGTTAAATAACCAGATGTGCTATACAAAACAGAAACTCTTGTTCACACTTAAAGCTTTTATGCCACGTACTTTGCAACGGAACTTACAAAAAAAAAGCTGTGTTGGGCTAAACACTCATACATATGAAAGTATTTTTACCAGCTGAGAACTAAGAGCTTATAAAATGTGTAAAGGAGTCAAAACAGCACTTATTCGTCACACACAAAAGAAGATCTGCTGCAAGAAGACGGCGGTCCTGATGCCTGCATCAAACTATAATGGGGCAACAAAGCTCCTGACGAAAAAACAGGTATGCTTGACCATTCTGTCTTTTGTAGGGTTTTGATGTCTTTGGTCTGTTTTGCATTCATATTTCAGTCGAATTGCCCCAATATTTATTTGGAAGAGGATCGAAAACTACCTTTCAGGGGTCTCCATTCGCTTGTTTGGTGCACACCAGGGTTCGGATGGCAGCGTTCACACTTATTCAAATGAACTGCACTAACAGAGGAATCGCACCAGAGTTCGTTTTAATCGAACCGAACTTGCCAAGTGTGAACACACCCTAAGATTCAATGCAATGCAACATGCAAACTTGCAAAATGCCCTGTCTAGTTCTTTCTCGGAAGAGTTTATCGTAGAAGACTGTTGCTTTGCTTCCCATCAGGCTAATAAAAAAAGACCTGTGCACACTATGCCTACCGGATATTATGTAATAGCCATCCAATTCGATTTGAACTGATGATTTCAGCCAGGTCTCGCCATTATTGTTCAAAATACGTTAGACGGTGTGTGGGTGTGCCGTCTGATGCTGAGACTAATTATGCCTTCGCTCCTTCCCCTCAATCTCCACCTCCATCTTTCTTTGTTAAGTACCCTAAATCAAGCAGGTTAGAACCCAACAGCGACATATACCTGCAGTGCACTTCCTCAACTTCCTCCCAATATCTTTCTCTTTCTCAGATGAGAAGACACTTCCATCCATCAGAGCTGTCAAGTGAGTGGGCCTCTAGGTGTGGGAGCCCTGTGTGGGACTCGCCTCATTTCCCTGCTCTGATTAGCATGGTGCGGCACTAACACTCCCCGCCTCCCCGGCTTCCTTCTCATGAGGTGTGTGTGCGTCTGTGTGCTTTGTACTGCAATAAAGAGCTGTGGGGCTTTGGAAACAGTGCGATCTGCTCTCTTTTGCATGGTCTGTAAACTACAGGGGCCCAAAATGTGACACTTTTTGTGACATTGCTTGTTTGTAGATGCGTGACTGCTTTGGGAAAGTATTTTCTTCATTTTGTCTGATTATTATATGCTCAGGTAAGACAGACAAGGATTTTAAATCACTTACCACTGCTATTCCATATTAATAAAGCTCAAATCAAAAATGCTCCATAAGGTGACATACTTTTACCCACATAATTGTAATCTCACTGCAATGCTTTTAGTGGGATTCTTATTCAATTCAAATATGTTTCTCAAGGTGTGTGTAACTACTGTTGATATGAGGGATGACATACTAAATATCTCTATGGCAAGAGATAAATATAAAAAAAAGTTATGTTTTTAAAACGAAGCTGAAAACACTAATTTCAGTGCAATGCTTGTGATATGAAGCCAAAATTCGTTTTCAACTTCCACAGAATGTGGTTTGATTGATTATATGATCAAATGTTTTGGACCCAGTTTACTCCTGTATTTAACATTCATTAACATCCACTTTCTGATCCAATCTGATCATCCAAGATGATGTTAATACTGGGTGTACATGGTATATAATTTATAAATAAGCATTATGAATAATAAATAATATAGCATATAACAAATAATAATAATAAAAAGAAAAATATCTAATAAATATAATACATATTTATACATAAACAATAACAAAAGAGTGAACACTTCACAAAAATGTTCAGTTAGTTAATGATTTAGGTATCATGACAAATAAATGAAAAATACTTTTATAATCTAGGTTAAATATTAATTTCTATATATTAAATGTGCTGAGTTTCAACACATGTAACGCAACTTAATCAGGCCTGGCCCCCTTTTTTTTTGCATATGTATTTGGCAGAAATCATTTAAATGAAGAATATTTGTTATGTGTACATTCCCAGAAGAAAACTCAAGATTACAATCGATGCGTTTTAGGGAGTTCAGAAACAGTGCGCACTTATATATGGAATAACTGCAAAATGTTACAAATGAAAAAAAAAAAAACACTCTAAAATTGTGTTACTGTGCCTGTTGTGCTGGAGGACACTTCAGTCCCAGCGGACTCTCTGGCTTGCTGAATCATTTGGCACGTCTGCTCTCAGGAACAGTCTGGCCTAGTTGCAGATGTACACTAAGTAGGCTACGCAGCCCGGCCTGGCACCCCAATAACCTACAACTCCTTCAGAGCATCCCCCACAGTCCTCCTGTTTTTCTTCTTTCTCCATAACTGGAACAGCCCAAGTAAGATGTGTAGCTGTGTGCTGTGTGTACATAATCAGCAGTGGTAGAACCTACTGTGTGGATAGTGGGAGATCCTGTTACAGTATCAACAAACTCTGTCCGCCTCAGGGAGTCTTGTGCCATGTGTGCTAACAGCATAAAGGAAAAACTCACAACACTATCCATCACACGGACAGGCACATCATTTACAATACATTTATTTAAACTAAGGTCAGTTGATGGTTGTCACTGGAGTCAAGTTTGATAGCTTAATGTTAAGCAAATAGCTATGAGGAATATCAAAAGCAGCACGGCACTTTTAAATCTTTGATGGAGGGAATAAATTACAAAGGAAATGTCAATCTTTTTCATTATATAAGTAAATATGGACATTAGGTATCAGAAGGTTGAAGCTGGAATTGCCAAAGCCAAGCAACTGATGCAACAGGATTATTACTCTCCGCCAACGAGACGATTCCGACATTATGAATAGTTCAAATTATTAATAACATCAATATGATTCTTGTGCACAACCATGACATTTTAACAATTGTCACAATTGTGAACTGCAGATGGTGTTGTATTCAACATTATTCCCCCACATGGCACAACATATTGACAAATGTATTGGCAAATGTGCTGACACAGCTCACTAATTTTTGGACAAAAAAATAAATAAATTGTACCTCAAATCTGTTCAGATGGTATAAATGTCAGAAACGTTGAAGTTTAGACAAAAGGTAAAGACTCATAACGACATGAGAAAATCCTAAGTAAATATTGATCAAGAGAAATCCAGAAAATGACAATACATGACTTCTTAGGGGGCTATACTAAATTTAGCTTTTCTAATTAATGACACAAAGTCAGACGCACTACAGCACAACACTAATGTGTTTTGCCTGTAATTGATGTTATGAGAGAAAATGGTTTCATTTAATTTGCAGAGAAAGCCGAAAAACGCATTAACCAACTGTTGTCTCACTTATACTGTAATAATGTTATATTTCTTCAGTGTTTACCAGACTTCTGACAACATGAAATGCGATAAACAGCACTGGTGTGCTCTCATTCCGGAAATATTTCCACCACTTTCTAGGTTTACATATGCCACCCTCCCCAATGACTGTGGGCATTGCAACCCAGATACATTTTCTGCTTTAAACAAGTGTTGCAGAGGGACTGTACACCCAATCAAAAGTGAAAATGAGGAGTTAAAACTTCGGCTGCATTACACCAACGTGAAATTTCACAGTTATGAGGAGTGGGGAAAGGGGGTGGACAAGAAGGAAGGGACACATTTAACTCAAGCATGATAAAATTTAGAATGCCAACATGAAAGCTGGTTCAGGGATCTGCAGAACGACCCCGGAGTGTGCGCCATATTTCTGAGCTGACACATAAAGACGGCCCACAGAGCAACACCTGCTGCTGCCAACTGGGCAAGAACTGTCAAATGAGGAATATTTCCCATTACATACACACTGCATTAGCAAGACCGCGAAGAGTTAAGACAGGTGAGAAACAGAGGCCTCTTCTTAGACAAGATAACTTGAGTGCTAAATGCTGCTGTTAAACATAAGTGGACACATATTAGCCTATGCATCACAATAAACATAATAGAAAACGAGACACTACATTTTAAATGTGTATTTTTAAAATGCGTAACCTTTTAGCAGCAAACTAGCATATACTGTAAATGGCCTTAAATCACTAAACAACTGTATGTACTACATTTAAAAACACATTTAAAGGTGCTATAATCAATTTCTTAGAAACACTGTTGAAAGTGGCTCAGACCGAGCACCACAAAAACACACTTGTAGCCAATCAGCAGTAGGGGGCGTGTCCACTCATGATGGGGGAAGAGAGAGCGAACAAGAGGGAGATTTGAAGAATGACTGTAGAAAGAGAGATGGCTGAGAGACATTACAAAAGAGAAAAGGTCAAAGGAATATCACTGGAAAAAGAAGGGGTTATGATCAGGCAAGAGCTTTAGGACTTGAGTTAATATTAGAAAAGCTTTCCAGCGCTGGAGAGACTTAAGCGGGGATGCCTGAAAACGGACACCGGGGTTGCGTCGTTTCAGCTCCATACAAGAGTAACATTTTGGTATGTTTCACAGAACACAGATATGCTGCTGTTGTGATGCTAGAATTTGTAACAGGACAGTTTTTCTAGTGTCATTAATTGTCTGGAGCTGCTGTGTTGCTGGCGACTAACATATTTTTGTTCATCTTTGTCATTTGTTTGTCATCTTTACATCTTTACTTGATTCACTTCAGCTATGATAAAGAGACATCCACTCTTGCATTGAGTGTTTGTACATTTTGTGGGCGGAGCAATAAAATGAGGGCTGTGTTTTCTCTTTTGGGTTGATTTCAAATATCAACAGTGTTTCTCAGAAATCACTTACTGCACCTTAAACATCTGCTAAATAATAAAAAAAAAAAAGTGCAATTGCTATGGGGTTCTAATTAGTTGTTAAAATTTTGCTTTCTTTAGAACAACCGTAAGAAAAAAAGACAAGAACATTCTAAAGAAATGTTTTTGGGAATACAAAAAATTCTTAACTTTATTCTTAAGTTAGAAAATAAGAAGGCATTTAAGAATGTTAGATCTTCCTAAAGGGATAGTTCATCCAAAAAATATTCTGTCATTATGTACTCACCCTCATGTTGTTTTAAACCTCTATGAGTTTCTTTGTTCTGTTGAACACAAAGGAAGATATTTTGAAGAATTTTCGTTTCTGGTCCCCGATGACTTCCATAGTATATATATATATATTTTTTTTTTTAAGTCAATGGGGACCAGCAACTGTTTGGTAACCAAAATTCTTTAAAATATCTTCTTTTGTGTTCAACAGAACAAAAAAAAAACTCAGGTTAAGAACAATACAGGTTAAGAACAACTTGAGGGTGAGTAAGTGATGCCAACTATCTCTTTAAGTAAGAAGAAATAAACATTAAATTATGTTCCATTATTGAAATAAAGTCTCACTTCACCTTTATGCTGTGATAGAGCAAATCAGCCACTGTTGTGAAGAGGTATCTTTACAGAAGAGCTCCAGACCTCATGAAGTACATCAGTAGATATTAAGAGAAAAGTAAGAAGGTCAAATATAGTTCAGACTAGTTCAGACCAAGAAGAAAAAGGGAAATATAAAGTTCACAATGTCGTTATAACATCTTTTAAATCATATTTAAGGCACATTTGATCCAATCCAGGCACAGTATTATTGCTTTTCTAACATATTATAAATTCAAATTGTTTCAACTGTTCTTCCTCAACGCCTAGGGGGTTTCATTTGAAGATAACAGCACTGAAATATAGCATCAATCAGCTCGTCAAGTGTTAAGTATTATTCGGTAATTGAGCATACGGATGCGACTGACTCATACGCAGTTATTGGTGACATAAAGCTGACTTTTCTTTGTTCACAGTCCATCAACAAATCACTTAATATTCACGCTCACACATTTACAAACAAACCCACTGCTGGAATACACAAATCCAGTCAGAAAGGGCTTACGTGATACTGTTGACTCATTGAAATGTACCAGAGTCCTACACATTTAGCAGGAGGGCAAACAATGCATCGCCACACACAGACACAAGCTTATCTTAACGCCTCTCACGCACACTTCATTTTTTATAAACATCAAAAAGAGATGCACTTCCACAAGATTCTTGACAAAGTCTTTTAAAATGTTACACATCTTCACATGTATAAATTAAATTTAGTCTTGCATTATCACAGTTATAGCTTCAATGGGTAAACAAATGTTTTAAATGGTCTCATTTAACGTTATTTACACTTTCTGAACATTTTTCATTCATTTTAATTTTGAAGCTGTTTGATATAGGCTTTATCCCATGTCTGAACCTTGCACATGCCAAAAAGGAAAGCTTATCACAACCAATATTCCATCAAAAATCCATCTGCATATGTGTGCAGTTGCTCATATCTAATATTTCAAAAAATTCCGTGCTTAAAAATACAATTGTCTGTTTTAATAACACATTTTTTTATATTATAATTATTTACAAACTTATATTTTGTAATATTTTATTTCATTTATATATTATTTTACATAAAAAACTGTTGGGAACACTGGAATTTTTCCAAACATGTAAAGAAAAGAAAGTGCCCAACAGTCCCTAAAGAAACACCATTAGCTTGCAGGTTCCTCTCCAGTCAGGCAGTGGTAATCGAGTTGGACGTCTGACTAAACGAGAGGAAACAGAGGAAGGTGTTGGAACAGCTGGACTGTGATTCCCAGAGCAATGGAGGGATGAAACGGAAAGACCTAATGATGACATTTTGTGGACTGCTATCATTTAATGAGCTTTTTTTCCTCTCCTCTGCACCCACATCATTCTAACGCAATGCTCCTCTTAATACTCAGCAGTGAATTTTTACTGCATTGGCATATGCAGAAACAAAGATGGGTCGATAAATGGGCAGTGAATGCTGGGACGTTTGATATGTTGATATATTTGTGAATTATGGCTTTTATGAACATAAAGCTGGTGCAGGAAACAGAGTGATGGCTTGGTTAATGATTTCCAGAGTGGATAATGCAAGGTGAAGATCCCTTAGCAACAGAGAGAGTGGGTGTATGAAAAAGATAGTGGAAAAGGGAGGTAGGGAAATGGATATAAAGCGAGCGAGAAAACAAATAATGTGTGTGAAAGAGAGAATGCCGAGCTGCTCATCCTTCACACAATACTTTTGTGCTGCTTTTGAAGGAGCTCAGCTTTGCTGATTCACATTTTTTCACACCTCACATTGTTCAACTAATCATCCTGCTCAGGAATTTAATTCAATAGTTGAAAACTGAGTGTGCAAGGAGCTATATTATGCAGCTTTAAGAAATATCAGTTTGAGGATAATCTGTTTTATATCTCATAGGGTTGACTAGGGATACTTTTACAAGGGCTGTGTTTTTGACTCAAAAGTCCAATTAAACAAAGGTATTTTCTCTAGCAGTGGCTTCTATTGCTTGTAAACAATTTAAAAAGTATCGGACATTAGAATTAAATTAATAATAATTTTCATAAATCTCAGGTCAGGCCGGGCCGTGATAGTTACATTTAGCTCATAATCATTTAAATGGCATGTTCCCATTGTGATAAATTACATTCACCTTTTATGACGACATGCTCCAAAAGCAACTGTAACTTTGGGTAATAAAGAGAGATGTTCAATGTTAATTTTTTTTAGCCAAGTTTATGGTCTGTATACTCAGCCTAATAAATATTTACTGGAGTATAAATAGTACAACTAGCCCCGCTCTTCCTGACTCCTTGGCTTTTGGGTAAAATAAAGTAATAACACAAATGTTAGCTAGGTGAGACGTTAAAGTGTCTTGAAAGCGAAATGAAAGACTACGACATATGAATCTCTCTTACAAGTGGTCTCAAGGCAATTCTCGAAAGAGCCTCTCATTTCAAAGAGGGCGAGATAGTAAATTGCATTGTGGGAGTTGGTATTAGGTTATGATACCAATGGTTAAGACTCTCAAATCCCCGGACCCATCAATGCCAGGCTGTGAAAAGCAACAAACTACATGGTCCTGCTGATCTTGCATGTTTCTTTGGCAGAAAATTAAAAAAAAAGGGCCGTCATATCTGGCAGCCAGAGGGAAACGAAGATAAATTAATGGTACACATAGGGAGTTTCTGTGGGTGGGGGGGAAAAACAGATAAAGAAAGATGTTTTTCTATAGAGAGTAAAATAATGTATTTGTAGGAAGAGCAAAGCCGTAAGACCTGTTTCTTTTGCTATGTCATGCACAGGGTGTGGCAAGCAGAAGTAACTGTGCAAGCAGCCTGCATGTGGGCGTATGAGTATTAACAGTAAGTGTGTGAGAATGGAGTATGACTGTGGTGTGTTTATATGTCTGCATGTGATGGTGAGAGTGGGCAGTAGGGTGATAGCATATGCATGTGTGCCAGTTAATGTATGTAATGAGACAAAGAGATGAGAAAACTAGAGATGACCTGCAATGGTATTATTTTGGTTCCCATCCCCTCCACACCACATCAGTTAACCACAGGTACAGACCTGTTCCCCCTAAAGGCATAAGGGTGTTGGCTCCCTAAAGCCAGAGCAAGTACAACCAGATAAATGCACACAAGTAGAAACAAATAAACAATGAAATCATTTAAAACAAAAACAAAAATGTATTTATTTATATATTTACTACTTTTGTACATTCATTATATAATATTTATATTGCAATTTCCAATATATTATGTATTACTAATTTATTCATGCATTATATTTATTTATTATAAAAACAAAAAAACGAAAATGCAAGCATATTATACTATCTTAAATAAATAAATAAATATTTTGTTATTTTAAATGTTTTATTTATTTATATTTATCATTTATTTTAACCACTTTTGTTTTGTGCAATCATTATAATTTATAATTAAATAAAAATGTCCAATATATAATATGCATATCTGAATTTGTGTATATTTATTTATTTATTTTAAACAAAATATGCGCATTTATAACACAAATATTACATTGTATTGTAGTAAATGCATTTATAAAACTAAATAAATAAATAAGCAAGAAAATAGCTAAAAACAAATAATTGCTTACTTTATTTTTATTACTACTAATAATAATAACTAATTTTGTGCAATTATTATACAATATATAATGAAATTTCCAATATACAATTTGTATAAGTGATTTTTTTGTCATTATTTTAAATCTTTTTTATTTATTTATCTTTAATTATCTTTAACTACTTTTGTGCTTTCATTATAATATATATATATATATATATATATATATATATATATATATATATATATACACACACATACAGTAATTACACAGTGATACCATGGTCATTGAACCAGGTTTGGGTTATTTTGGCAGTGTGGGCAGGTGCAAATCCTGCTGGAAAATGAAGTCAGCATCTCCATAAAGCTTGTCTGCTGAAGGAAGCATGAAGTGCTCTGAAAATGTCCTGGTAGACGGCTGCGTTGAGTGGACAGCACAGTGGACCAACACCAGCCGATGACCAACACAGACTGTGGAAACTTCACACTGGACTTCAAGCATCTTGGATTGTACACCTCTCCATTCTTCCTCCAGACTCTGGGACCTTGGTTTCCAAATGAGATGCAAAATTTGCTCTCATCAGAAAAGAGGACTTTGGTCCACTGTGCTTTATTAAATCCAGAGTCAACGCAGCCGTCTACCAGGACATTTTCAGAGCACTTCATGCTTCCTTCATTTTCCAGCAGGATTTGCACCTGCCCACACTGGATAATAATCTTTAATTATCTTTAACTATATACACACACACACACATACATACACATATATATATAAATACAAATATATATATAAATTACAATTAAAATACAAATATTATGATATATTATAGTCAATACGTATATAAAATTAAATATATAAATAAGCAAATAAAGAATTTATTTCATTATCTTTATTATTGAACTATTTCTGAGCAAGAAATAAAATTTCCAATATATTATGTATTACTGAATTTATGCTTATATTGTTTATTTATTTACTATGAAAACAAAATATTTGAAATAAATAAATAAATAAATTTGGTACTTATGTGTAACAGTAGAAACTTAATTATCGGTAACAGCAATTATTTGCCAAAGCCCTGACATGACACGTCAGTCAGTAAAGGTGTAAATCTCTTGTCGTGGCTTCATGGGTGGCATACACGCTCTAACATGCTGTGGTTTGGTGTGTACAACCCAAATTTGAACTCAACTTCTCCAGTTTGTCAACCATGCGATATTCCAGGCCTAAAGGAGATGAACACCCTTGTTTTGCTGTCAGTGCACCCAAAAAAACTTCTGCCACCCACCTTCATCTTGCCAAGTCAGACTAATCGTTTGTTTCCTTCTGGCTTCTGTCGAATGAAAGACGCTTTATTATTTTGCCAGTTTCTGTGGACTCTCCCCTTCTCTCCAGGGACTGCCAGCAAAACAGTAATTAGTAGGACTCTGAGAAAAAGAACGGGAGGCCTTTTGAAAACTGTTAATTACAACTTTATGAGCATGACAGAATGGGCAGACACGGTATACAACACAGGCACTGATGCCACCAGAGCAAAAGACACTTGAATCGCAATATTCACCACCATACGTGCATTTATTGAGCAAGCATGCACGATTAAATGGACTACAAAAGATAACATGAATTCGGACAGACTGAATTCAACTGAATGTGGAGTGAAGGTCAGTGACAGAAATAAAAGAAATGAAACTTTTTGCATTACGATTCAATGTTTTCATCTGCCACAATGAATTATTGTCTTTATTTTATTTGGATGCTTTTCTCAACAAAAATGTATTGATTAATTAATTAATCACAATATTATGCAATTCAATTTAATGTTAAACAAGTGACAACCCTAATTTAAATGCTTCAATACTGTTCCATTTCAATAGAACGAACACAACTGAGCAATCCACTGCACTTTTGAGATCAATTTTCCTTGTCATTGAATTTCCAGATGGCCATCATGTCAAACAGCTCCAGGCTTCAACGCTGTGATTCACAATCACCATCAGAGGAAATTACGGATTGAAGTGGGGAATGATTCATCAGCTAAATTACAAGAAATATTCTGAAAGGAATTACTATAGAACCTGGCACTCCAAATATAATTAAATATTTAAAATGACTCAAGATTTTCTTGACAGATTTTTTTTTTTTGTTTTAATGGTAAATCACTAAAGTAAACGCTGAAACAGTAGCCCAAGAACAATGTGTTTTTGTAGTTGAAAATACTGGCCGTTTCCTGTCTTTCCGGCAAAAATCAGTGGTGGAAAAATCTCTCCAAAAATCAATAGCATCCTGCTTTTAAACTCTGTTCAAAGGAAAAATCACTGCTCTTCCGAGCACAACCCAGAATTCATTAGGGTGACCTGAATGCCTTAATCCAACCCATCTGAACTCAAGAATCAAGCCAAACAAATTGAAAAACTCATGTACTACTAGGGCATTACACAATTCTATCTGTCAGCTTGCCCGGCTCACATCACACTGAGTCAAACGTGACTTTACCTAAGAATAGGTATATATTATATATTAGAAACTGGCACAAAATAGACTGCCTTAAAGGGTTAGTTCACCCAAGAAATGAAAATTCAGTTACAATTTACTCTGTGGAACAGAAAATAAGATATTTTGAAAATTGTGGGGTTTTGTCCATACAATGAAAGTGAATGTTGTTGTTTGTGTGTTCCACAAAAGAATAAAAGCCACACAGCCTTGGAACGACATGAAGGTGAGTGAATGATGGCAGTGTTGTTAGTTTTGGGTGAACTATCCCTTTAAGGAGGCAGAAAAAGTCTGTGAATTACATCACAAGTGAATTGGGGACACGTTTGCTGAATTCCAATAGCAACAGTGGCATGCAAAATACAGATGGGGAGAGTCCTGAGAGGAATTCAGGAAACACTCATCAGCAAACATGGATGACTGCATGCATAGCCATTCATAAGTTTAACATAAAAATGAAACAAAAACTGCTGCAAGATGAATCTTCTACCACTGTACTTGGTTAATAAATTCCAGATATTTTAGGTATAGATGAACCTCAAGAATGAAAATAAATGCTTCAACATGCACCTGTGTACAATCTCACACAGCCTTTGGGGTTCATCCAGTGCAGAGCCTTAAATAGTCCCAGCGAGAGGATGTTTAAGACGAGTTTAGCCACAGAGATGTGCAATGCTTTAATACTGTATGCAGCTTTTGACAACCAAGTCATTCATTTACTTCCCACAGAGCAACATCTAACTAATGGGACCCATGTCTATTTTAATGAAATTCAATTCGACAAAATCAGAGACTGAAAATTAAGGCGAAACTGTAACATTCATTTGAATAATGCGAAGCATAGAGGAATGTAAAATAAATGACGCATGGGTCTTGCAGAACTTCTGGGCATGTTTTAAAGATTATGTGAAACAGTAAAACCGTGATTTCATCAGAACTAAACTATTTTGTAAAAAGCAAGTGCAACAGTGGTGTCTTGTTTCTATGTCACGCAATTTGACATTTAAGTTCACACCTTATGAAATAAATAAAAGATGTTTATGCCTTAAAGCTAATGTATATTTCTCACACACACACACTATATAAACATCAAGAAAAATGTTTTCATTTCAAATACATTTGAATTCTAAAGTTCTTGTTCTAAAACTGAATGGAATTTAACACAATACAAACACATTTAACTTCCTCTTCTCATCTTAAACACAGGAAAACATTGCAGAGAAACATCAGGATATGACTGTCTGGAGAACAACAAATGCTCTTCATATCTATAGAAAAAATAAATAAACACTGCGACAGCTCAAGGCTTTTCTTTTGTCAAGGAAATAACACATGCGACTTCAGAACAGTTCGGTAATTATGCAATTATGATGTAGGCTGCATCAACACATCTGAAAGGATTACGGGACTTTAACATCAAAAGGAAGTCAAGAACACAAGAACTCATTGTACCATGAAACCTTCCTTTTGGAATCAGAGTTCCTACAGCTTGCAGTGGCAGACTTCAAATAGATGGGATTTAACAAAATAATCTTACATGTCAATAGGGAGAATCTGCAACCACATACATGCTCTATTGGTGCACAGAGACTGAAACGTGACTGCAGAAAACAAGAACTGTAGCATGCAAACGTGATTTGCATTGCTTTTGGGAATGTCCAAAGATCTCCATTAAATAATCCGTTCAATGAAGCAGCATCAGGTTAATCCCAGGAATTAGAGATGGGTTAGGATGATTGACTAGTTGTCTAACAACCGTCTTTGGCCACTGCATCTTGGCTCACTTTTTTAACATTCTACCACAAGAGGACCTTACTTTTTACATTTTCTACTTTCTTTAGTATGTAATGTTGATGTTTGAGCATGAAAAAGGTTTGGAAAGTTACAAAGCACAAAGTCCACTCCAAAGGGAGTTATTCTCTATATGAGTAAGCACGGTTTCTGAACTCCCTGAAACTCTCGATTGTAATCTTGAGTTTTCTTCCAGGCACGTACAAATCCCAATATTCCTCATTTAAATAATTCCCACCAAAGTCATATGCAAAATAAAGGGTGCTAGGCCTGGTTGAGTTGCCTTAGTTGTGTTTTGTCGCCATGACCGGTTATAGAAAGAGATGTGAGATTTCCGAAACATGCTTTTCGGAAGGAAGGGCTTCATTGAGACTGGAACTAAACAGACAGCTTGGGAAGAGAGGTTCTGCAATAATGTAAAATATGTGAAAAATAATATGGATTTTTTTCGTACATTCAAAAATGAAAACCTATTCTAGTAGACCCCAAAAACAAAATCAAGAAAAAGGGCATATAGGTCCTTTTTAAGACCATGCATCGAGTGAAAAATAACTTTTGATTTCCATGTTCCATTTCATTTCACTCCATCTAGCTGTTTTTGAACACAAGAGCCTCCTAAGAAGCATACATTTGTATAAAAATAAAACAACAAGAATATTACAAAATATGAGATATGAGAACGATTTAAACCAGTTCAAGTAACACTGCAGCGCCTCCACGTCACTGTGATTGGCTGATTCCTCTGTCATTAGGATAATGCTGCCTATATTCTATTTGCAAATGGTCCACAACCAATAAGTAACTGTTTATTTTAACCAATTATTTCAAAGATGAAATAATTAAAAAGTAAACACTTCAACAACAAATACACAACTCAGTCGTCAAGTTTGGTCACATCTAAATCTGAATTAACTTGAAGGGGATTTGGGATTCAATATAATATGTTGGTTATGAGACAATTATTTTTTATATATATATTTAATAATATTGGTCAATATTGAATATTTAAACATATTTTCCCTAGTTTTACATTGAGATTACCTTTGCTGTAATCTAATGCTCACTTAACTTTAATCTTCAAAAACAGTAATAATTGAATAACTGTGCAATCGTAAGCATATATTAAAATGACAGTTCTTTATAATATTTGTATATTTTATGTCATCATAATTTTAGTTTTTAAAACAATTTAAGTTTTTTTTAGTTTTTATTTAGACAAAATAGTGTGGAATTTTAATATCGGTCACATATCGGTTATCGGACATAACATGAAAATAATGATTGGCGTATCGGCTAGAACTAGTTCATTAGGTGTATCAATGAGTTAAACGGTCCCCAAAGGCTTGTGTGGAGTGGGAGAAATCTGGCAGCGAGCTGTCCGTGCTGCAGCCCTCATGAAGAGGAGTGTTGTAGAGAATCACGGCTGACAAGTGTGTTTCACCGTTGGCCTGAGCTCAGCGTGGGCTCAGAATATACTCATCAGCCACCTGCTGGAGCAGCATTCTTACAGTTTAATCCTTCAGAGAGGTCAGGGGGCAGCACACCATGCACACTGACTAAGCAGACCCCACCAATACGTCATGTGGACGACACCAGCATAGTAACCAAAGACTTACAGAGAGTAATCTGTAGCTGATTTAAACGCAAACCAATATGTAACTGCAACAGAAATACATGGCAGGTCATGACATTTCTAAATCAGGGATTGTCAAAATTGGAAATAATTTTTGACATCACGTCAAGGTCAAGCTCAATCAGAGCACAGTGTGGGAGGGATGATGTGAGATACAATCAACTTGGATGTTTAAGTCGTTTGAACTTAAATGACATTAAACTGACTTAAATTAGTTGAATCTTGTATAACTTGCAAAGAAAGTTGAAAAACTTATGATGAGTAAAGCATTGTAAAAACATGTTGTCATAACTTATTGATCATATAAAAAGGTGCTGTTAGAAATACACAGCACAAATTGTGATAATTTACTCAGAATCCATTTACTCAGTACTCATGAATTTCTCTCTTAACATTAACATTTAATCAAACCATTAAAACAGAAGCCAGGAAATTTAAAATGCAACACATAATTTGGACAAAAAGCACCATAAAGCACTTTACAAAAGCACCATCAAAACATTTGGTGATTTTCAATTCTACTGAATATTGCTGAATCATTCCTTTTGATTATTTTCAGTGAATCAGATTTGATTTGATCAAAAGTGTCAGTAAAAGACATTTATATTGTTACAAACGATTAAAATTTCAAATAAAAGCTATTCTTTTAAATGTTCTATTCATCAAAGTATCCTAAAAAATGTATCACGGTTTTCAATAAAATATTAAGCAGCACAACTGTTTCAGCATGATAATAATAAGAAATGTTTCATGAGCAGCATCTCATAAAATGATTTCTGAAGGAAGTAGATTGACGCTGAAAATGCAGCTTTACCATCACAGGAATGGATTTACATTTCAAAGTTTATTCAAATAGAAAACAGTTATTTTAAATTGTAAAATTATTCCACAATATTAGTGTTTTACTGCATTTTACTCATATAAATGCAGCCTTGGTGAGATTAAAAGACTTTCCAAAATGTTGCAAAAATTTACTGACCCTTTTGAATGCTAGTGTAACAGAATAACAGAAATGTTGTTGATAGATTTATAGATTTTGGAAATGACATATGGAGTAAGTTGATAAGTAAGTTGGGCCTCTGGCTGTTCTTCACTGCATTTTAAATCTCCAAAACATCCAGCTCTGTCTGTCCTAAATCTGCCATACATTCAACATGATACATCAAAGACTTCACAAGCCTCAGTTGAGCCAGCTGACCGTCTGCTGCTTTGGTTTCGAGTTCAAAACACCCCAAAGCAACATTTCGCAAGCACATTTAGGCGGTGCAACTACCTCTCACTTTTCAGGTGTCTTAATGGACACATTTCCTGACTGACATGTAGCATATGCTTGACAAGTAACAAGTGAAACGACTGCTGTCAGCAACTCATGAAAAACAAATTACACCAAAATCGAGGAGCGACATTAGCCATACATCAATAAAAGATGTGGAGGGACAGCTTGTGCTCCCGAACGAAATTGAAGAGATGCAATATTTCGCGGGAGGCAACAAAACCCTTCATATCAAAAACCAAAATTACATTTTCTTGGCTTATCGGGGACTCACAGTCTGCTCTTTTTACCTCCTACATGTGACACAAAAAAAAACCTATCGACAGTCCTTCTTGCTCTTTTATCCTAATATTGGTGTCTTCACGCTAATTTTCTTCCAACTTTCTCATTTCACCGTCTCATCTTAAGTCATTTCTCTTTCAGTATCATTTTATTCACCTTCATCACCTTTCTCCACCCATTCCTGCCATTTTTTCAATTTGTCCCTCCACATCTTTCACTTTAACTTGGTCTCTTTGTTCTCCTTCTTTCTTGCAAGAAGAGAGCATTATTTCTGAAAACGGTCAGTCAGTTACGCGTGTCGATAATCAACCCTGCTGGGTTTGCCACGGAAAATTGACCATAACCGCTATTCAAGTAACTATAGACTGTTGAAAAGGCTTTCACGTATTTGAGACAGGCGGGGAGTCGGGCATGAAAAGAACAAAGGTAAAGGGAGAAAATTAGATAATCATACAGGAGAAACCCCAATATATCAACAAATCAGTAATGCATAACAAACATAGACATGCTCATGCATAAAGAGCTGTCTTATGTCTTCAAGCTTAGTAAGGTTGAGATAGAAAAAGCTGATCACTAACCAGTTCTGCAATCACTGTACTCTAAAAGCTCCTAAGAGCAACAACAATTTTCTCCAAAATTGAACCTTATAAGGCCACAGTGACATTACAAAAAACACAGGCCTTGCAGGAAATGTTCCAAAAGCTCAGCATTTGGAAAGGTGTCGATCTTTTAACTCATGTGAATACTGCAGGGACAAAACCATAATAACATGGAACAAAATGTTTTTCATCATAATTTTTGTAAAACAACAATGGACTTCAAGCTCAAATCCAAAATCTATTAAAGGAACAAATCATTTTCTCACCCTCACATTGTCATAAATCCATTTGACTATCTTGCATGGCACATAAAAGGTGAAATTGTATGGGGGGGAAGCGCCAGGTACATTCTTTAATTACAATAAATGGAAACTGAAGATTTTAAGCTTTTAAAAAAGATGTAAAGGTGACCCATTTCTTCAAGATTTTTTGATGAATAGGAAGGTCAAAATATATATATATATTTTTTTTTTGTTCAATGCAAGTATAGTCAAAGTCTATGTTCACTTCAGTCTCCATTCATTGCAAATGCATGGAAAAGAGCAACTGGTACATTCTCCCAAATTTCAGCTTTTTTATTTTACAGAAGGAATTAAAGTATACGGGTTTGGAATGGCATGAGGGTGAGAAAAAGATAAGAGTTTTCAAACCAATCACTAGGGTGGCTAGAACAGATGCAAACAGTGTTAATGTGAAGCTGGACATTCAGCTCTATTCTTTAGATCTTCCAGTCTACTCTCCAATATTCATCACATCAGAGAAAGCATGCCTGTGGTGATCTAAAACAAGTGTAAACTGGAGCTGCATCATGAATAGCAAAGTGTGAAATTTCATAGGAATCTTTATGGTTTGCTGGAATCTGCCTCAACCATAAAAAAAATACCAATCCCAAACTGATCGCTGACTATGTAGTTGATAATCACTTTCAGAAATGGATAACAATCTTAAATGTTACTAATAAGACTCCTTGATTATGTCATCAAAATAAGCCCCTCATGGCAGAAGCCATAAATGAGTTTGTTTCAACAGGTGGAGGAAAAAAAGGGACTGCGGCACAACAGTGTGAAGCCTTTCCTGTTGTGTTTGCACCTGTTACAGTGTCTAAATGAATAAGAAGTCTGAAAATAAACACCCTGCTGGGATTCACCAACACTCATGTCCTCCCACATAACTTATTTATCTTGAGAAATAAATAAGTCAACAGTGCTGCAGAGAAGCAGAACACATTTATGAAGTATGGATCATCATACACAATAGGCTAGCGAGGAGGTGCAGGGATCTGATTATGCTAGCAACTATTATGAAACACCCTCTCAATAGTGCTTTCACAAAAGGAGGCAGGTAGGAGGCAAGTAGGTGGATGGACAGAACAACTGTTGACTGACCTCATATTAGGTTTGTGACTGATTTCAAGTGCGTTTCAATTCAATGACAAGAAGGGCATGAATATAATGCACTTTCTAAATATTAAGTGTGTCTATTAGCAAGAAAAAAGAAAAGAAAAAAAAGTGTGTGTAAAAAAATAAACAAACATTTACCGCTTGCGTTCTTGCCACAAATGAGGTGCTGGTACGGTTGCAAGAGACCCCACAGCTCCGAATCGTTATTTATGGCCTGTTCCAGGGACTCCACTGAAAACTTTGGCACTCCGTTCTCCTTCTCCACCAGCGCGCTCCTCTGCACACGGCTGAACAGCTCTCTGAACAGGCTCTCCATACAGGCGCACAGGTAGATCGCCGCGTGCTCATGGATGCGCAGGGCCACCCGGCTATCCACCATCCACCTGAAGAACTTCCCTACGGAGAAGACGAGTCCGCATCGGGCATTTTTGCCCCGGCTGAACTTATCACCCGTGCTCATGTTGTAAAGCGACAGCGCGCTGAGCGCCGCAGTGATGCAGTTCACGGAGATGGTCCACGAGAGGACCATTTTGATGGCGCTCTGGATCTCGTGCTTCGTGCATCTGGCGTAACGCAGGCTCAGTCGCTGCGCCTCCCGGGCGATCCTCACCAGCGTGCGGCTGACCAGCGCGGAGAGCTTGGCTAGGATCTCCCGCGACGCGTTCCCCACGCACAGGTCCTCGTCTTTGCGCAGCGCGCCTTCCACCTCTCCAAGACTCCACGGCACGTCCTCCTCCAGCTCGGGCAGTTTAGCGCACTGGCCCGAGCACTCCAGGATCTCCGTGTCTTCCGCCAGGACGGTATTGACCGTGTCCAAACTGTTGTGTCTGCTGTGCATGGATTCAGTCAGATGCCAGCAGTTGCCCCCATGCGCGTACGAAAGATGCGTGTCCGAGCAACAGAGCGACACGCTGGACGACCTGAAGGAATCCGCTGCTCCACCATAACCGGAATCGAGCGTTAAATCCTCCAGCGTCCTCGCCGCTGTCTTACCCTTGCCTGTCATGGCTGCACCTCATAATGTTAGGCTTATGCCTGATATTTTAAAGAAAATCCAAAGCGCGTTCCCGTGGCGCGCCCTCTCCTCGGAGCAGTATATAGGAATGTTTTGCCACCTAATTTCACGAGCAAACACCAATCTGCAAGCGCGCGCAGTGACAATTCGTTTAATGGTTTGGGTAAGTCACCAGAAAAAATATATAAATCTCCACCGCGCGCCTCTGCTCCCAACTTTGCGTGCGTAATTCGAGAGCTCAGAACGCCTTCAACAACCACTGCATCATTCACTGCGAAACCACTCATTTAGGGAGGAGCTATGCAAATAGACACTCATAGGGGAGGGATTTTATATATAAATCACTTTTATGGAAGGAGGGATATATGCAGAAAGAGAATTAGCCTACTCATTATCAAATCAACAGGCTCCAAAACTATGGGTGCTTTTTTCTTTCTTTTTAAAAACGTGAAATTAATCAGTCAAATAGTGTCTTATAGTAGCGTCTTCAATAAAACTATTATATTAAATTATTAGAGCTAAATAAGGTGTCACATATGTAAGATTTTTATTGAAAAATATATTTATCTGCATATTTGGACATATATAAATATGTATTAATATGATCACACAAGGGACACCCCATAATCGCTTCTAAACACTCTTCTTTCTTACCATCTCGACACCCTTCTCTTTAGCCAGAGGATGTTTACGCGATGATTCAGAAATTTGCAGATCAAAGCAATCTCTTGCACAGCTTCAGTACCTTTCATCTGTCTCAAACCATTTAAAATTTAACTCTGGCAATTATTCCAGAATTGTCAAAAAGTTCTGGAACGAAACAAGCACGGAATACGAGAATGGGTTTAAACACGTCTAGGCTTTGAGTGTTTAACTATGCAAATGTTCTGGCGTGAAAAAAAAAACAAACAAAAAATTAATTGTTTTGAAGTGAGAAGCATGGCAATCTGTCTCCTTATCAAGTTCATTATTAATAAGCACAAAGAGAACGCCTTGGAGTTTGGCGCATTGGTGGAGAATTGTTGTGTATCTGGCGCCCTCTATAGGTGATATTGTGTAAATATCCTTTAGTCTGTATTTGACTGGTTAATCTCACTCACTTGTTCTAATATCACATTATTGCTCTATTCTCACAAAAAATACAAGATTTAGGACATCAAACGTGTAAAAAACAGGAAATAACAGCACTACCTATGAGAAAATTACTGAATCACTAAATATCATGCAAAACACGGTATACACAGTAAAGATGGTATGTGACATTCAGCAAGGCTTGTGAATATGGTGGTATATCGATATGGCAGGAACTGAACCTGTAATTTCCACTTGTTAACATTATGACTATTACACATTATGAATAAAAAATATAGCTTGTAACAAAAAATTCAAAGACTGCACAAAAGTTTAGTCATTATCAAAAAACATAATCATATTTTCACTATCAAAATCTATATTAAACCTTTTTTGCATCCAGTGTAACACTGTCAAAACAACTTATCTGATCCTTATCTATTCCTTTTCAATAAATCCTTAAAAATATGGACAATAAAATGAACATTTCTTAAAAGACATAAACTAAGTCAATTAGTGCTGCAGTGTCAATAAAGGCACTTTTTAACTGACAACATTCAATCTTTGTATGTGCTTTTATTTCAGTTAATCAATTCTACATATTTTAATTACCTTAGATATGCACTGTGCAGTGTGCATATGAATAAATCAGTGCGCAGCAGCGGCAGTCTGGGATACAGAGGTTGTCCTTCTTAATTGAGATTTCTCCTTCACATTTTCTTCCATGATTGCGTGTTGCCTGGAAACACAAATGCGAAAATGTATATTGTTCCTATGTATACCTCACATAAGTACTCCATCTTCTGGATACACAGAAACCATTACGGTTATATCAGGATAAAAAGAACAAGTATGAATAAGAAATGTGTAATTAAGTCTATAGATCTCCAGGTTCATTCCTCATCTGGAAGGTTTAATTTGGTTATACAAATACCAAGGATAATGTTATATGCTTGGCGATATATTGCACAAGTAACTTCACACATTCAGACATTTTTCAAGATACCATTTCACTGGAATGCCAAGATTCATACATAAATAATGCTACATAGAAAGAAAAACGATGGTGCACCACACCGAGATGTAAAAATGCTTACAGCCGTTTAAATAAAAGGGTAGCATTATGTTAGTGGTAATTTAAATAGATTAAATATATGACATTTAGGAATTTGGATATACTAGTTAAAAAAAGAAAATTATTTTCCAATTCAATTATCCAGTGAGGCAAATAGAATTATTGAACTTATTCTTGTTCAAATGAGCTAAAAATTACATGCTTCTATCATAACACATATTGAATTACAGGAAAAGTGCACACAGACATGTAACATTAAATAATTCATAATGGGGTACTCTGATTTTTATGCTTCTCAGACCAACGCTCTTCTATAAAGGACATCAAAGCTTATTCACTGATGCAGGTCTGAACTGAAAGAGGGGTTGGAATATACACATATCAGGTATTTTCTTTACTAATGATCAACCCTGGATAACAAATCATGCTTTCTAAATACAGATGTGCATATAATGCTTAAGCTTACACAGTCCTTGGATATTTAGCTTTTTTTTTAGAACATAATGGTTGCATAACATGCTCCACAAGACAAAATAACTGAAATGACACAAATTATCTTGTTCAAAGGTGCACACATCCTTAGTTCACAATATAATGTGTTAAATGTGCAGAGTATGCTGGGAAAGCAAAGACCTTTCAGTACCTGAAAGGGTTGTTTTTTTCCCCCAAAGAAAGTGGGCCGTAAACAAACCAGGGGCTATTACAAAGCATAACTCGATAAGTCAACACAAAATTTTAAGAGATCCAAGAGGTGTGATGATTTATAAAGGATAATTTGTGTATAGCCTAAATCTTATTATTTTGTTTTTATCAAAATGGGGGAAGATGCCCCCCTTAAGAACGATGTGCATTTACTTTTAAATTGTAACATATGTATTTAGATATATGTTTAGCATGTGCAGGATGATGATGATGATGCATTATAGGTTATTAAAAGAAATAAATAGAAACATTTGCAATTTAGTTGTTATAGAACAAAATGTACAATTATTCAAAGAGGCCATATTACCCCACTAAAAGCTAAAAAGCTAAAAAGCTCCCCCAGCTAAACTTTTGACTTTTGATATAATTCAATATTTATATATTTGTCATTAATGTAAAATACTTGGATTTTAACAAAAAATTAAATTACCGATTTAGATGAATAATCGAATAACCAACGATTATGTGTGTGTGGGGGGGGGGGGGGGGGGGGATCTTTCTCCGACTTACGCATATAGGCTATGTATGTAATTATCAGTTTTCAAACAGCATAATCAATAACTAACTAAACAGTAAACAAAATGCAATATGTTGCTTAAAAATGATAAACATCATGCAGAGACTCAAGTACAAGAACTGTATGCATGCAAAGGACTGATGCAAACAAAGCGCAGAAAATACATTTCTTCCAACACTTCTTGTAAAGACAGAAAAGGTGATTTTAACAGCACGACTCAAGAGCGCCACCCTGTTCAGCAAAGAACAGCGCACTGACACGAGCTTGATCATGTCGCTTCTCATGTGCCTATCCGGGTACTGAAGCTCCAGCCAATCAGCTTCAAGGATTGCACTCTAAAGTCCTCAACTGTCCTTATGGAGTGGAAATGTATAAATCAAGGCTTGCAGTGTATATACATGCAAACTCCGAGCAGAGTTTGCATAGACATGATTTGTCATAATTCTATGCATTTATTAATAGTTTTGATATAATCAATAACATTTCTGACATTACAATTCCATGAATATTAACATAAACGATAAAGAGTAATGTTCATTCACATTATGCGACGAAGAGCATTTTATAAAGTATAACAGGTTAGTCAGTGTATTGGTTCATCACACCCAGAGATCACCAAAGAAACGTGACTGATGACCAGCTACGTCATATTAGGGCTTGACAAAGCAGAGCGCGCTACTTCATGTGCGCAATCATTAAGGTGGAGCTTAGTCGACAGTCTGAATTGCATGGACGAAAGTGTGTGGAACCTTCTCCGTGGGAAAATATTTACAAGTTTTCGTAACTTTGAAGGAAAACAAATCAAGACACGAAGGATACCTAATACGGGGTGTCATTTCATGCGGGATACTGCTTTATTTTACTGCCTGTAACGCGGTTACGATGGGCTCGAGCACATATTGATATTTACATAATCGCGCTGATTCGGGCTCGTACGTCGGACTCCGTTGACTTCAGCTGGAAGACCACACGCATTGAGATTGAATATAACTCAAAGTTGAACTTGCTCTACATGCGATATATAAAACATGTACAGTATTGTTGATTATTTTGGATAATTCAGAAAAACAAGTTATACAACAGGGAAGCGTACTTTGCGTTGCGTCCTGGTCCTAAAGCCAGTCGTGTATTCGGCTGTTGCGCGGTTATCCAGCTCGTGTCCCAATGCTTCAACTGTGGTCGCGTTCCAAATCACTTGACATAATGATGGAAAGTGTTTTGTTAGAGCAAGGCTAATTATTTTTTCCCCCCGGAGATATCCAGAATAATTTGAACGCTCATTTATATAGACTTTATTGCAATATTTGTCGTTTTTCACGCATTTGAAAGCAGTTTCTTCTTTGGAGTGCAGTAGAGCAACGTTAAGGAGGTCTGTAACCTTTCACCCCAGCATACTAAAAACGGTTAAAGGGACTTGAGTGGAGTAATGGTGGTAAATACGGTCCACTGGTTCAGGAAGGGCTTGCGGCTCCACGATAATCCATCACTCAGAGACTCCATCCAGGGAGCGCACAATGTCCGCTGTGTGTACATCCTTGACCCCTGGTTCGCCGGATCATCGAACGTCGGGATCAGCAGGTGGAGGTAATGGATCAAATATGCCAAATAATAAAATATAGTTGCTTGGAATTCATTACAAGATTATTTGGAGTAGTGTGCTATAAAGGATGACACACACACACAAACACACACTTTCTAAATTACTATTACATTCTTTTATGATTGATCGATTCTGGTCTAATCTTTTCCATATTTATTCTATTCTACTATTAATTTTCAATTTAGTCAATTCTACATCTATTCTCTCATAATCTAATTTTGTTCTGTATCCATTCCATTTTAATTCTAATTCTATTACAATCTGTATAATCTACAATCTATTCTACACCACTCTTATCAGTTCTTTTCTATTACAATGGCATCACTGTCATTCAATGAAACTGATGCACTTAACTCAAAATACTGCAGAACCTCCATTAGTTTACATATGCATAATGATACTATAATTTATAACTATCGGTGTAAACTATTACCAGTCTAAAATACTATTACTATTAAAAAAAACTATTACCAGTCTAAAATATAGAATTACCAGTCTATATTACTATATAGTAATAACAACATGCATGACTTATGGACAATTTTAACAAAGACATTTTTACAAATCTTGACAATTTATCACTTATCAATTAGTGGTTTTACAGACTGGTTAGAGATACAAATGAGTGACTGACTGCAGTCAGTATGTATTACAGTATGTCTTAGTATCTGAATTACTAAAGGGAAACTAGTATGTTTTGTAACTTTTTGAGTGTACTGACTGGTTGAGCAAGAGGCATCAAGTAATATCAAATAAATACAAAAATTCATTAAAAGATGAAAGATTTTCACTATATATTTGTAGCATTTGCATTTATGCAAAAGCTAAGGCAAATGCATTAGGTCTGTTTCGAGTCATGCAATATTACATACAGACCCTTGCATCAGTTAACCACACCCATGCTTGCTTACTACACTCCTCAAACTCTTAAATGTATAGTTTATCCATAAACAAAAGTTCTGTTATTATTTACTTACCCTGATGTCGTTCCAAATGGTTTGACCTAACAACGTTGAACACAAAAGGAGTTTTGAAGAATATTCATGCTGCTCTCTTCCTTGCAATGAAAGTAGATGAGAACTTGGGACTGTAAACTGCAAAAAAGACAAAAAAAATATCACTGTATATTCATAGAAGTCTTCAGAAGTCACATGATAGCCTTAAATGATGAAATGTAACTATTCACTCATTTATTGAGCAGCTTTAGACATTCTATAAATGTCTCCTTATGTGGTCCAAGTTACAAAGACATATAAGTTTGGGAAAAAAATGAGGATGAGTAAATGATGAGTTTCAGTGCTTGTGTTTTCAAAGCTTTTTAACCATGTGCAATATATCTAAACACATGGTGGTGTGTCCATGTGTATCGGTGTCTATAAATGTGTGTTCACACACTCGTGGCGAGGTCAACTGCTGGGCAGCACAGGTGATCTGATTGTTTGCTCTGACCCATTTCTGATCCCAACTCAATGGAGATACAAGAGAGCGGATTATCATCAGTGTTATAGAGAGTGATCGTAATGACTACTACAATATGCTAACGTAGTGACCTACTTATTCACCATGGTATCAAAATAAGGTCTGATCGGATCTAGTTTACATGAACTGGGGAAAATAAATGGTGAAATTTACATTATATAAAATAATAAACTAATACAAATATAATTTAGATGTCATTTTATGCCTGTTTGGTTATTGCAAGTGTATTTGCTCCCATACTGGCTCTGGAAAGTGTGATTATATATTTTTAATTGTTATTAAAATATTGAGGGGAAAAATATACATATACACATTTCATATTATTTAAATATATCAAAATGTTGTTCTGCACCTATAGAACTGACTGCTAATGTGCACTACAAACTTAATTTCACATGTGAACTTGATGCACTATATTATCTCTGCAATCATTACAACAATGCTGTAGCTAGTCATATAACATGACACTGCGGTCAATCGTAGGGCAGCGAGTCAGTGACAAAGAGAGGGAGGCTGCGGCTTAGACAGGGATTTACACATTATCACTGACTGCATGAATCAGTTGTAAACATTGATATAGTGAGGTCCAAAACTGAGAGATGTCAGGATTATGTTTAGTTATTTTCTTCTAAGTTCTAGTTTTTATCTGTCTCTATTTTTCAACTAAAAACGTATTATTCTTTTTTTTTTTCAAACGGGTTTCAAATGTACAAGTTTTTGAAAACAATACCGTTATCGTCTCAGTGTAAACTACAAAAACACACATGTGTGAAAGTAACAATTTTACGTTTTTACTATATTTTTGATGAAATAAATGCAGCCATGGTGAGCATAAGAGATTTCTTTAAAAAAATCTTACAGACCAAAAACCTTTGAACTTTAGTGTATATACACAATTTTCTACACAAATGGCTGACTGGTCTTACTACAACACGTTTCCTCCACACAGAGATGAAACCTGATTATATGATGCTGTGTTACAGTAAGAGCTGCCTGATAAGTCTTTTTGGTTTTGTAGTGTAATTTTACAACAAAAATTTGAGCAGTTGATACCAATGAATGTCTCAGTGAGAAAGTATGGGAATATTATCTGGTCTGCTCCCAAAACTCGCCACTCATAATTGCAGAAAATTGCATAAATGAATGATGCTGCTTACCCATGCACACCTGCTGCCATGAGTTTAGGGCGTCACCAGGGTAGTTTTATGTGTTTGCAAGGTTGTTCGTTGCTAGGTTTTTGCTTACTGTCCCATGACCAACTGGACTATCAACATGGCTCAGGTGAATTTTATTATATTAATCCATCTTTCTTTCTTTTTTTATAAGTTTATCAAAGACCATGATGAATCATTCTCAAACAGACCATAATCCATGTGACATTAAATAAATGTTTGTTTGATTGATCACTCTGTAGAGCACCAGGTCACTTCTTTAGCGTCTTTTGGTTAGTTTATAGTCCAGGCAGAAACATCACCATCATATGTCTTATGGATTATGTTTTTTAAGAACAAAATAGATTTTGTACTAAAATGATACAAAACTGTCATGGCCAAGACACAAACTAGTTTCTGCCGCCTCTGATCTGCACTACGACCCAGACAGGAATCCTTGAAATGCAAATTACATAACATTCTTTTGTCTGACTGTGTGACAACCACATAGTTTTAGAGAGATTTAATTTGAGATCGAGTATAGTTTGGCCAGGATTACTTGAGGTAGTCTGGGGGTTGAGAAGAGGTTAGCTTTGGAGGCTGGAGCTTTCCTCTTACTCAGCATTTAAGGTTGAGATCTTTAATGCGAGAACCTGCAGACAACAGGATTTGGGTTTCTGGGTCAACAACACACTGCATCATGGCCAAGTGCTCTTAAAATTGCTGCTGCTTGCTATTTCAAATATCCATTGGGTTTCCTGCACTACTTTTTCAACAGCACTACACCAAAAAATGTTCCGTGCAATTTGCGATCAAATTGCTCGCATGGCGTGGTTCATAATGAGCCAATAAGCCAATGGGCGAATCAGACTGAAATATTAAAGTCTTCATATCAATCATGGACTGAACCATTCAGAGAACTCACTATTTCACTGAATAAACATATTATCCAATTATTAAAGTCTTCATATCAATCATGGACTGAACCATTCAGAGAACTCACTATTTCACTGAATAAACATATTATCCAATATGTTTCCGTATATAAGTTGCTATCGTTAAATTCTTATCCAGTGCTTAAAAAGTGAATGAATAAATCTCTGGTGCAGTTTGCAAATGCAAAATTAACAATTTGGCAGGTAACTCGTCTACATTGTTGATGGGATGAGAGATGAAAGATACCTCAAATAGTGCAACATTGTAGTCTTACACTGAAGGAGGGAACCACAACATTTTTATGTGAGACTCATGTGGCCTATTTTTGACTTGGACTAGTAAGCAATCACCCAAAACACTATTAACCACATAGTAACACATTAAACACCACTCAGAACACATTAGCAACCTTGTATCAATGCACCAGCAACCATCCACAGCTTTCTGATGGCACATTTTACACATGACTGCACTGCTCATAGTAGAGCATGGTGCTAGCAATGCCAAAGATACATAATTTTAACAGTAGTTAAAAGTCTTGTTACCTGATTCAGGGTCATTGGAGTGCGTGATTAATTGATGCACAATGCAAGCTATATAAGGGCAGCAGTCTGTTTTAATGGCAGCCGTCTCAATTAAAATATCAGTGTTCAGTTAGCAGTTTCTTTCACTGTAAGCATGGCTCTTTGTAAGTAGTACTCAAGTCAATGGTGTGACTCAGGTGTTATGTATGTCCTAAGTTTTGCCCCTATTTTCCAAAGCAGGAATGTATTAATTAATCAATTATCATGTGTATCATTAAAAACAAAATGAAAATGATCAATTATATAAAAACTGAATTAGATTTTAATGGCATAAATAAAAAAAATGGGTGAGGTTTGCAATGTGCTGTAGCTTCAGCAAGTAATTATCTATAATTATAGCCATTATTCTGTCAGTGGATAGTTATTTTTTACCCTATCCTCGTTCAATGCCTTGCCTTCTTTGAAACATTTTACAGTTGCACAGTGCAATAGCACTGCAATAGTTATTGTGAGCAGACCTGCCTTATTATTAGAATTATATTATGTGCAATGCATGATATTATTTGTCAGTATGTGGCTATAAATATCATGTCTCTTGTTGGTCAGGTTTTTACTGCAGTGTTTGGAAGACTTGGATGCCAGCCTCCGCAAACTAAACTCACGACTCTTCGTTATCCGTGGCCAACCCACCGATGTCTTCCCCAGGCTGTTTAAGGTCCAGCTTTCAATTTGCAATTTCAACTGACTGAATTGTTAGATTTCTAAAGTAATAGTCTTGCACCAGGATAACATTTCTGGATTGGATGGAATAGAATTGAGGCAAAATATACATTTTATCCTTTAAATGTGACACTTTACATCTAATCTTCCATACTTTTTGTGACTTGGTTCTCTATCACCATATCACCAAAGATGGATGAATCTTTTGCGCCCCCCTAATGGTATGTTATTGTAACGTGTCCAGGAGTGGAACATTACTCGTCTGTCCTACGAGTACGACTCAGAGCCATTTGGAAAGGAGCGAGATGCAGCCATCAAGAAGCTGGCCAATGAGGCAGGCGTGGAGGTGATTGTTCGCATCTCTCACACGCTCTACGATCTGGACAAGTACGTACTTCTAAATTCATCCAACTTTGTCAGAACTTTTGCTCCATAATTACTTTGTTTGTAGTTATTGACCCTTTGCTAAGCTCCACCAACCTCCAATAACTTGCACTTTGCAACACAACAGATTTCAGGCCCCCAAAACACCATTGTCGTGTAAATGAACGGCCAAAATGCAAAAAAAGTTTTCAGTTTTTAGTTGAAAACTGTAATGTAAAAGCCCCCTAATTTACTTTGGAGCAAATGTATATCCTCTCTTGCTATCTTGTGTCAGCATTACAAGTGCCTCTGCTACATTTTATCATATTTTTAGATAGCGTTTTTAAAATTATGTTTGTAACTACCCAAATGCACAGAACTAGCAGAGATTGACATTAGAAAAAATCGAAAGCTTTTCTGATATGGCGCATGGCAACAGTTGTTAAGGTCATTTTAAAGGCAGGGCTTAGCGAAGAGTCAACTGTAATGACTTTTTTGTTTTCTTACTCACTGGTGGATTGTTGTCTCTCAGGATAATTGAGCTGAATGGAGGCCAGTCTCCACTCACGTACAAGCGCTACCAGACCCTCATCAGCAGGATGGAGTCTGTGGAGATCCCGGCAGAGACCATCACAGCAGAAGTCATGGGGGCGTGCACCACTCCTGTCTCTGATGACCACGATGAGAAGTTCGGGGTTCCTTCTTTGGAAGAGCTTGGTCAGTCTGCTGTCTCTAAAATTAAATAAAAATCTTCAAGCTAAAGTGTGTATCATACTTAACTTAATACATCCTTAAACGCATAAGGAATCAGACTTACCAGTTCAAACTGTATTTATGTTAAAAGGCTTCGATGTAAAAAGTGTAATTGTTAATGTTTTTCCTGAAACAGGCTTTGACACAGAGGGCCTGTCCTCAGCCGTGTGGCCTGGAGGAGAAACAGAGGCCCTCACTCGTCTAGAGAGGCACCTGGAGAGGAAGGTTAGAGACACTCCATAATCACACATGCACAACTGTAGGATTAATAATATTGGCATCTAAAAACACAGATCATAAATGCACAATTTAATATATATATACCTAACTACTTTAAATAAAAGTAATTAAGTCATAAAGTGGTATTTTTCCATTAAATGTTTTCTTTATTAAAAAATTAATTTGCAATAATATCTGAAAAATACAGTTATAATATAACTATACAAAAACTATAAATATATATACACATATATATACATACACGTATATATACACACAACAACCCACTTGAGTTGTTAATAATTTGATCTATTTTAACTGATGCTTTCAGTATCACATTCTAGCAGATTCTACATAAGAAAAAAAAAACTCACCATTTACATTAACGTATAAAGTTTGGTGTCAGCAAGTAAAAAAATAACCTTTTATTTAGCAAGGATGCATTAAATTAAGACACTTGACAATAAAGACATTTAAATTGTTACAAAATACTTCTATTTTTATTCTTCAAAGAATCCTGAAAACAAATTAAGCAGTTTCTTGAGCACCAAATGAGCATATTAGAATGATTTCTAATGCTGAAATGCTGAATGCTGAAAATTCAATTTTGCCATCAGGAAAAGAAAAATTTGATTTTAAAATATACTAAAACTATTGAGTGGTAGTGTATGTTTGCCATTTAAATAACTTGTTTAACAACATCACAGAAAACGAAATGTTATGTTTGTAAGACAAACTAGCCCCTGGCCATCCTTGTTGAGTGCAGTCAATAAATGATTATTTCATAGCAAATACCTTTTTTCTAGGCTTGGGTGGCCAACTTTGAGCGTCCAAGAATGAATGCCAATTCACTGCTGGCCAGTCCCACTGGCTTAAGTCCATATTTAAGATTTGGCTGCCTCTCCTGTCGACTCTTCTACTTCAAACTCACAGATCTCTACAGAAAGGTCAGTATTTCATCATATGTATCTTATGTACTTCAAATTATGTTTCTAACGGTTCTAACTCAGGGAACATGTAGAGCGCTAGCTCAATAATCACTTATGTTAATTACACTTTTTCCCTACAGGTCAAAAAGAACAGCTCACCTCCTCTGTCCCTTTATGGCCAATTACTGTGGCGTGAATTCTTTTACACGGCCGCCACCAACAACCCACGCTTCGACAAGATGGAAGGCAACCCCATTTGTGTGCAGATCCCATGGGACAAAAACCCGGAGGCTTTAGCCAAGTGGGCTGAGGGCAGGACAGGTTTCCCCTGGATCGATGCCATCATGACCCAGCTGAGGCAAGAGGGCTGGATCCACCATCTGGCCCGACATGCAGTCGCCTGTTTCCTCACCCGTGGAGACCTGTGGATCAGCTGGGAGGAGGGCATGAAAGTAAAAAGCGCTCATTATTGTGATTATTTTAGGTATTTTAGTAATATGACAGCACTCACATGCATCTGTCTTCACAGGTCTTTGAGGAGCTGCTGCTGGATGCTGACTGGAGTGTGAATGCAGGAAGCTGGATGTGGCTGTCCTGCAGCTCCTTCTTCCAGC
The DNA here is from genome assembly GCF_951802725.1 of Rutilus rutilus. NCBI lineage: Eukaryota > Metazoa > Chordata > Actinopteri > Cypriniformes > Leuciscidae > Rutilus > Rutilus rutilus. The sequence goes on from NC_140212.1 coordinate 9,998,411, forward strand.
AGTTCTTCCACTGCTACTGTCCCGTGAGCTTCGGCCGTCGCCCCGACCCCAACGGAGACTACATACGGTGAGTTAGAATTCTACAGTGTAAACAAAGAACAATTTAAAAAACGGTCTAGGCTCTGAACAAAGTCCGGCCTAGGCAAATTGACTTCTTCACCCTTTATTCAAATAATATATATATTTTTTTAAACATATTGTGTAGTTGTGCTTGGAGTCAATTATTTTATTTGTGATAACACAATAAAACATGGCAAATTGCATTGATATAATTGTGGGCAAGGGTGTAATACAAAGAAATTATGAACATATGCAAAAACAAAGAATTTCCAGTCGGACAATGAAACTGAAACACCTGGTTTTAGACCTCACTAAAAATGTATTAGTATGGTGTAGTACTCCTTTTGCGGCAAATACAGCATCAATTCGTCTTGAGAAAGACATATACAAGTCCTTCATAGTGGCCAAAAGGATTTTGAGCCATTCCTCTTCCTGAACAGTGGCCAGGTCACTATGTGATACAGGTGTAGGAAAATGTTTTCTGACTTGCTCCTCCAAAATACACCAAAGTGGCTCAGAATATTTAGATCTGGTGAATGTGCAGGCCATGGGACTTCACTTTCATGTCCATCAAACCATTCTGTCACAAGTCTTGCTGTGTGTATTGGTGCATTATCCTGCTGATACACAGCACCCCCTTTAGGGTACAATGTTTGAACTATTAGGTGCACATGGTCCTCCAGAATAGGTTGGTAGTCCTTGGCAGTGATGCGCCCATCAAGCACAGTAGGAAATTCCATGATATTGCAGCCCAGACCATCACTGATTGACCCCGTGCTTCATTCTGGCCGCGCAACAGTCCAGGTGTTAAGGCTCTTTGGGACTTCTCCACACTGTAACTCCCACGGATGTGGGAAAGACAGTAAAGGTGGACTCATCAGAGAACAATACATGTTTCACATTGTCCACAGCCCAAGATTTGCACCAATGAAACCGACATTTGGCTTTGGCACGAGTGACCAAAGGTTTGGCTATAGCAGCCCGACCATGAATATCGACTCTGTGGAGTTCCGTCCCGACGAACAGTTTTGGTGGAAACAGAAGAGTCGAGGTGCCCGTTTAATTCTGCAGTGAGTTGGGCAGCTGTAGTTTCATGGTTTTTTGGGATACAATCCAGGTTAGTGCCTGGACATCCCTTTCAGACAGCTTCCTCATGCGTCGACAGTTACACCTGTTGGATGTCTTTCGTCCTACGTGGTGGTATGCCGACATTAACCTGGATACCATAGCTCTCGATACATCACAAAGACTTGCTGGCCTGATCACAGATAACAGCCAGAAATTGTAATGTTATAATGTAATAGATTACATTATATATGTATATAATGTACTCCCCTTTTCTCTTGAAGGCGATATTTGCCAGTGTTGAGGGGTTTCCCAGCCAAGTATATCTACGACCCCTGGAATGCTCCTGAAAGCGTCCAGAAAGCAGCCAAATGTATAATTGGTGTACACTACCCCAAACCCATGGTGCATCACGCAGAGGCAAGCCGCCTCAACATAGAGCGTATGAAACAGATCTACCAGCAACTGTCCAGCTACCATGGCCTGGGTAAGACAGAAACTAAGGGAAATGAAAATGCCACACTAACCCATACCCCGCTCTCGCAATATTGCCCTATAGGTTTCTGCCTCATTTATTGGTGTAACTTGTTAAAAATTGTTTAATCCACATTAAAAATGTGTTTAATCCTTCTGAACTCTTAAGCTTCTGGATATTGAGGGCTGATTTAGGTTATTCATTTTTGAAAGGATTTGCGTAAATTGAATGTGATTTAATACCTGAATTAACAGAAAATTAACAGAATCTGAAACGAGTTCATTTTTTGTCTCTGACTGATGCTTCATTCCCCTACAGGACTGCTGGCAACAGTGCCATCCAACACTAATGGAAATGGTGAGAATTCCACAACCTTAATGGGATTCCAAACAGGAGATGTGACCAAGGAAATCACTGCACCTTTAGGTTTGCACACTCTAACGTCTTTATTTTTTATGCAAGCTATGCTGATATTAGATACATCTTAAGTAAAACTCAAATCATAACTTAAAGTCGGCATGAAGCAGAAGTCGCGATAGTCTTTTCTTGCCTATTGTGACGTATAGTGGAATGGCTTCTCAAACAAGAAATAAATGAAGGGCGGGACTTGAATTTGGCCATCAGTAATTGATTGTATGGTTGTGGTTTGCTACTGCTGCGATCTCGTGTAAGTGGAGTAAGAAAGAAGTAAGAGGAGAAGAGATGTTGCTGCAACTGTTTTTATATATATAACTTATATAACCCTCAGTGCAAAAACAGCATTGTGTTACTGTAGAAACCAGTACTATATCTGATTGATTTTTTTTTAATTCATCTCAGGCTATCAGATGCCACCCACCTCACAAGGTGAATGGCACGGCAGGATGGTTTACTCACAAGGAGACCACCAAACAACCAGCATCATGCCACTGCAAGGTACAAACACTATACCAACAACATCAATATCTATATCTGCAATTATCAACAATGTCAATAAATCTCAGTAGCATTGTTCCTTTTTCCAAATGCCAGACATGTCATTATAGTGTTTGTGTTGCAGGTTTTGCAGGCAACAGTAGTAGCACAATATGCTACAGGCAAGACTTAAGTCCTGCTGTACAGCCAGGTAAAGACCTCCACATTTAACCAGAGGCCAGTCTAATGTCATGCAGATGTTACAGTTAGCATTATAATCTTTAAATCTCATTCTCAGGACGAGGGCTGCACAGCACCATCCTGACATCTGGAAAACGACACAGCGAGGAGTCTGGTCCTGCCACGGGCTCAAAAGTCCAACGTCAGAGCAGCTCTTAAACATCAGGTCTGTCAATGGTTGTCTATATGTGCAAAAACATTAATTATGAAACTGATATTTATATATATAAATATATTTAAATGTATAAATTTTGTATTTTGATTGTATATATATATATATATATATATATATATATATATATATATATATATATATATATATATATATATACATATACTTACAATAATTATATATATATTTAAATATATTTTGATTTTACATATATACAGTGCTATGCATAAGTTTAGACACCCATGCTAAAGTTGACTAAAAAGAGAAATAAAAAATCATCTTTTGGAAATTGAACTTAATGCCTTAATTAAAAAAAATAGGAAAAATCCAACCTTTAAGGACACCAATTTTCTTTGTGAATGAATAATGTATCGTAAATAAATAAATGTTCTTCCTTAAAATACAGGGTGCATAAGTCTGGACACCCCTATGTTAAATTCCCATAGAGGCAGGCAGATTTTTATTTTTATTTATTTTTTTTATTTATTTTTTAGGATACTATGCATCCTGATAAAGTTCCCTTGGCCTTTGGAATTAAAATAGCCCCACATCATCACATAGCCTTCACCATACCTAGAGATTGGCATGGGGTACTTTCCATAAGATCATCTCTCAATGCAAATCAAACCAGCTATTAGGCTAACTGAAATAAAACCATGCCAGTCTCTAGGTATGGTGAAGGCTATGTGATGATGTGGGGCTATTTTAATTCCAAAGGCCAAGGGAACTTTATCAGGATGCATATTATCCTGGATCCATGAAATAACTGGCCTTTAAAAATAAAAATCTGCCTGCCTCTATGGGAATTTAACATAGGGGTGTCCAAACTTATGCACCCTGTATCTTAAGGAAGAACATTTATTTATTTACGATACATTATTCATTCACAAAGAAAATTGGTGTCCTTAAAGGTTGGATTTTTCCTCATTTTTATAATTAAGGCATTAAGTTCAATTTCCAAAAGATGATTTTTTATTCCTCTTTTTAGTCAACTTTAGCATGGGTGTCTAAACTTATGCATAGCACTGTATATTTTACAAACATATATTTAAATATACACATATTATATAAATTACAATTTTAAAGTATTTTGTAGTTAATTACTTGTATATGCCAAAATATGAAATGTTTTTTTTTATTTTATTAAAGACGACACCTTTTTTTCAAGCACTACTGTTTTTCTTACTGTCATGTTCTTATGCTTTATGAAGCCTCATGTGTCATTTTTGTGTGTGTTTTTTTTTAGAAATGGTCCATGCACAGCAGTCAACACGACTTCGCAGAGGCCTGATGTCTTTTTTTGCACCTTTTTCGAGTTGTTATGTTTTGCATTTTTATGGAAGAAACCAAAATCCCATTGACGGGAGCGATTCAAGGGAGTGCATGATTCTCTCTCTAAGCACATTGACACATAGCACTTCAAAACTGACTGTACATTATCACAGGGACTTCACCCAAGCGGTCATCGACATCCGGACAACATTGGAATTATGTTGTGGCTCTGTAATCTGCACAGCTGCAATGTTCTATCAACGTTGCGTTCATGTTTGGACTCTCTGGGACTAAATTTTTGTGTATATAAGGATTTGATGAATACTTACATACAAAATGTACATATTTAATATTGTATGTGCTTTCTCTATTTCATGTAGTCATAGACCCATTGATATATTTTTGATATAAAGAATTATTGTGGATCAATTTTACTCTGTTCTTTATGAAAACATAAAATTGAACCTTTTAAAGCATTTGTAGACTGTCCATGCAGTACATTACTTAGCCTCTCATCGGGCTGTTTGGTTGCACTATGTTTTTTGAACTCTCCTTTTGCTTGTCTCAACTACAGCCGTTTGTGATGATCTTTCAGTTACTCTTCAGACTGACATCTGTCTCCACCTTCTCAGTCCCCGTTTACTCCTCTCTATTTGAGTGTCTCTCCATTGCTGTAAACTATTCGAGAATATAATTCACCACAGTGTTTCTCGTCCTCTCACATTGTGCTTGTTTAATAAAGTGTAAATGTACGTTGTCTCGCTCATTTACTTACAGGATGCTGTTCTGTCACTCATTTTTCAGGTGACTAATGCTGATTCCCTTGCACAGCATAGCTGATGACCTATTACAAAGACAAATAAATTAGTTTTTACTAATTACCAATAACTATGAACTTGCTCACTAAGGTCAACCACAAATTGTCCAAAACATAGATCATTGGCCCAAATCCTTTTTTAATCTTAAATTTAAGCAAAATATTTCTTGATTCACAACTTAAAACCTAACCAACTTTGGTTTGTCCATGCTATCTTTCTTTCAAACAAATGAAATTCGTGTAATTTTTAGGATGGAGTGAGTGTCCAACAACTTTGAGGCCATTATAAACGCCTTGAAAGGTAAAATACTATAACGCATATAAGTGCTTACAAACTTTACAATATTGTTTGCTTACCTTAAAACACAAGGACAGCGAAACGCGCGAAAGTTTGCTTTTAGAAACCTCGTCATTTTCACTGTATCCCAGCACCCAAAACAAATAAATAAGAGTGTAAATAAACGTGATAAATATTTGTATTATGCTAAAAGGCCGCATTAGCAGTGATTCAAAATACACAGTAGCTTGGCCACGCCTCAGCGTTTGCGTAAAGAGGTGACGTATACAATATTCCTTAGCAACCTTCACACCAAACGCGAATAGCGAGTCAAATTCAGTCCTTAACGCGAATTAATGCAGGTTTTTTAAACCATACAGCTTATCGGTCGAGACTGTTCAACCACTGTCTAGTTATGAAATGAATGTTGCGTAAGGGATAACAAACAGGACATGTCACCCCTTAACATATAAACATAAATAACTGACAAGAAGAATCACCTGAAAAAGTGTCAGATGAAATGAAACTCCGTCATTAAAAGAAAGAAGAGGTAAAAATCTGTTAAAATAAATACTGTGTATGTCCACATGGCAGCGCCGTTTCTCTCTTTCATGTGATCTGCTTGCATACAATGCACATTCAACTTTAAAATATATTAACATTGGTAGTTCCAGCTCTGAAAATTCATTTGTCAAAAAGTGTGGGAACCTTGAATAGAATACAATTTATTGCATTGCATTAATGCATTTCATGGTTAGAATACAACCAGGCTGGTAAACATTAAACATTAAACATGGGAAACTTATCCATATATTTTATACTTAAGTTTTATAAGTTTAACACATTTATTTCCATCTAGTAAGTTACACTTTGTATTATTTTATGTAGGCTAGCAATGAAAAGCTTAATTTATTTACATCAATATATATCTATATCAATAATTAATCGTCAATAATTGGATATAAGATTGCAACTTGATAAAACAAACTACTACATTTCTAACAAAACAACGCATAGCCAAAAAATTTCTCCTTCGAGCCGGATTCGAACCAGCGACCTAAGGATGACAGCGTTAAACCTCTACAGTCCTCCGCTCTACCAACTGAGCTATCGAAGGGATACGTCATCAAAGATCAAGAGAGAATATAAACTAAAACCAAGTGATATACTAGATACGGTCAGATACAGTCTTAAAAAGAACAAATAATCAGCAGATAAGAATTAATATATTTCCCTTTCGAGGTGCATTTGCTGTATCTGTTTTCCTGTAGCTCAAACAGTGGAGCGTTGGCGCTTACAACGTCAAAATCATGGGTTCGATTCCCAGGGAAAGCAAGAACTAATAATGTAAATGTGTAGCTTGAAATGCAATGTAAGTCGCTTTGGATAAAAGCGTCTGCCAAATGCGTAAATGTAGGGTGATAAATCATTGCTTTCTGCTTTTAATTCTGAAAATGCAAAAATCAAAGCTAGGTTACAAAAAGACGAAACAAATTTTACTCTCCAAGTACAAATAGTACACAAAGTGAAGTGGCAAATACAAAGGGAAGTACTAAGTAGTCACAAGCACATCGAACTTGATGTCTATAGCGATAACTGGTGTACAGAAATAGCGAGGAATTGTTTTTAATGCATGTACAATTTTAATATACATAGGCTATATATATATATATTTTAAATGATGTACTGAAGAGTATATATATATATACTGCTATTGTAACTGCGAATCGGCTATTTGGGGATATTGTCAATCGTCGCAAACACATGGGCCCCTATGCAGCTGTCCCTGCTGTGTCTGACCAATGAGGAATCTGATTTAAATAAGACCTCCACCTGTCACTCACAATTTCACAAATAACATAGGCTACTGGCAGACTGAAGGTTGACAGAATCACTCCTCAATCCAAGGGTACAGTGAGCTCATGAAGACTATTTATATTCAAACAAGGGAGGAAGATGGAGATAGTTGCCCTTCATTCTCGAGGTATCACTCATCCTGTCTATTATTGAGGAAATTAGAAAAGGACATAAGAGTGGCACAATTAGGCTACTTTATATAAGTGCACTTTTTATAAGTGCACAATGCTGTAACAGTAAAACCAACATTAAGAGGTGGTATGGGATAATTAGACCAATGGAGAACCATAAATTCCTTTGTGATCCTAAAACAAACCATCTAAGTAGAGATTCTTTTTCTCTGTACACACTAGAGACAGACTCTTTCCAGAGCTCATTAGAAATTGCTCAGAACAATCGCAATGCTTTTAGTGGGAAACTGAAATATATTTGCTATGCTCTTAGCACAAAATCAACATTTTCATAGTGATGTTTTTTATGTATTTTAGAATGATATTGCACCCATAGATCCAAAAGGAAGCACATTGGAAACACACAGTAATATTGTGAAATATTATTGCAATTTAAAAGAACTATTTTTCTATTTTAATGTTTTTTTAAATGTTATTTATTCCTGCTATGGCAAAGCTGAATTTTCTGTCTTCAGTTTCCAGTCTTCAGTGTCATCGTTCTATGCTCATTTGTTGCTTAATTACATTTGAAAACAGTTGTACTTAATATTTTTGTGGAAACCATGAAACATCTTTTGAAACAGGATTCTTTGATAATTTCAAAAGAACAGCTATAATAAAAAAAACTAACAATCACTTTTGTCACTCAATTTAATATATACTTTTTTAAAAGATTTTCCCTACATTACACATCAAATAGAAAACTGTTATGACAGTGTTTATTTTCCCAAAGGCCTGGTGGTGGTTCCATAGGTTTCCAACGTCATGCAGAGAGAGCCAGCTGAAATGTTTATACACAAATAGCTGTACAGAAGCCACTGAACACTTGTCTGCCTTTGTCTGTTATCTCTCTGTCTACCATTATCCAGTTCACATTGTCTCAGGGGTGGGGTGCAAAATTCCCCGTTTTATTTCATAATTTTCAAACAGAAATTGAATTAATGAGAGTTCCATGAATTCCTAAAAGTGACTAAATCATTTTTTATACTCAAAGCAACAGATGAAACGAAACAACTGATGTTAGACAATTAGAATTAATGCCTAAATATTGGTGCCCAGTTAATCTATTCAAACATGGTGTGAAACAAGATCCCTTCCAATGCACAAGTGTGCGTGTGCATCTGTTTTAAGTCTGAAATAGGCTCCTCTTTACACCATAGGACAAAGGTTTTAGGGTGGGAGAGTCAGAGGTTAGAGGTCAGGGTCTGGGTATTGGACAAGACAAGATCCTGTAAAGTAGAAAATAGATCCTACGTGCATCTGTTCAAAAAGCTTATCCAAGAGCCATTTAGCAAACGTCACATGGGGAGGGAGGACCCTATAAAACCACAACGCATCCATGGAGAACATCTCAGTCCCTTTAGGATCTTTACCACCAGCCGTACATTCTTCCTCAGTGACCCCCTCTTCCCAAAACACCCAAAAGAAGCACCATGTGCGACACCATGGAGTTTGTGGAGGAGTTTGACGAGGAACAGGAGGAGGTAAAGGAAGAGGAAGAGGAGGCTGAAGAAGAGAATGAGGAGGAAGAAGAAACCGATGAGAAAGAACAAGAGGAAGAAGATGAACAAGAGGCAGAAGAGGATTTCAAACCCAAGCCCAAAATGTATATTCCCAACATTATGGCACCAAAGCTGCCTGATGGAGAGAAGCTGGACTTTGATGACCTCCACCGGAAGCGCACGGAGAAGGACTTCAATGAATTGCAGAGTCTCATTGAGCTGCACTTCTCCACCAGGCAGAAGGAGGAGGACGACCTCATAGCTTTGAAGAGCCGTATTGAGCGGCGCCGGGCCGATCGTGCCGAACAGCAGCGCGTCAGATCCGAGCGCGATCGCGAGAAACAGGCACGCATTGCAGAGGAAAGGGCGCGGCGCGAGGAAGAGGCCGCCAAATTGCGAGCTGAGGACGAAGCCAGGAAAAAGAAGATACTTTCCAACAAGGGCTACGGTGGCTACCTGCAGAAGGTAGATCAGAAGAAGGGAAAGAAGATGACGGAGCGTGAGAAGAAGACCAAATGTCTGCTGGAGCGTCGCAAACCCCTCAACATTGATCACCTCAACCAGGAAAAGCTGGGAGAGAAAGTCCTTGACCTTTGGAAGTGGCTCAGTCAACTCCACGCTGAGAAGTTTGACCTGGTAGAGAAGCTGAAGAGACAGAAGTACGACATCAACGTTCTGCGTAACCGCGTTAGTGACCATCAAAGGGGAGCTAAGGTGACCAAGACCACCAGGAAGTCCTGGAAATAAATTAATCTGATTGACAAATGCAATGACACACAGAACAGAGAAATCAGTTTCAAGTCTCATATTGAACTTTACAGAACATCATTTATATTTTTATTTCTGTTGATTAATAATTGTTTATTTAGTATTGTATCATACATGTAATGGGTTTAATGTTTTGGTTCATGTAATCATGTTTCATGTAATCTGAAGTCTTGATCTTATGCTGTGAACCTTTTAAAAGTTTAATACAAATTTTTTTGTTTCACAAGATTTCACACATCAGTAGAAATGCAATCTTATATTTGAATGTATGATTTTGTTTTGCATTTCTGAACTTTTGCTCATTAACCCGTGTTAACAAATTTCTCAAATTAAAGCAGTAATTTCACTTTGGAAAATATGTATCATCTCATTGGCATCACTAAGATCGCTCAATATCCAAAAGCTCTTGCAGAAATTACAAATAAGAAATAATTTTTAATTTTGTATTAAGTGCTGGAATACAACATATTAATAAACAAATACATCAAGATGTTATATATATATATATATATGGAAAATGTCTTTATTTTAACAACCAAAAGGCACTTATATATGACTGTACCAGCAGTAAAGGTTTTGGCACATACTTCAAAGTATCTATTTCTACAAAAAAAGCTCAATAATGTTTTTAGCAGAATAATTTTTATGCTATGCAGTTCCAAGGTCAGACACGAAACAAAAGTGTAAACGACATTATTCTTCTATAAAGGCTCGTGTTCATTTTCCACGTTCCGCTCTGTCTAGTGCAAAGTTGAGCTTACACGCCATTCAAAGATCATCCCATTGACAGTTTAAGATTAATAAAATATACATAAGAGTTTGATTTCTAATACGCAACTTTCTTGCTCAATTAAAAAAAAAAAAAAAAGAGACTTGTAGCAGTTAGATTTGGTCTATGATTATAGCTCAGCTGTTTATAGGTTAAACACACATTTTTAAGCAATTTATGGTTAACCCAATTATAAGACACTGAGTGAAATTATGACAAGTTAAATAGTGGTACAAAAAAAATACCTATGACATAAACAGTTCAAGATTAAGCATTTATGGATCACAAACTGAAATTTGGGTTATAAAGCCCCCTTTTTCCTAGTTAGCCGTTTTTGTTAGCCTTCCCTAGTAACGCTTTTTTCCATACCAGATACTGTATGATCTTTCAGTGAGACCTAGAAATCCCGGTTGTTGCTGCTGATCATTTTGGGGTATGAGGTCCCAATGGAGTTCCCAAATCTGTACACCACAATCTCCAGCAGGTACTCATCCACTTTAACCTTAACGTTGGCCACACGCTCATCAGACAGAAGGAAGACGATGGTAAACAGAGCCACCTCAAACTCTGGGCTGACGCCTATGAAACAGCTGCCCACGGGCTTGACTAGACCATTCCAGCTGAACTGCAGGTTTAAGACGTGATCGTCCTCATCTGGCTGAGAGATTGAACCACAGTGCAAATTTAAATGTTGAAAAAAATGCACACAAAGTTATAATAACATGATTATACAAGAGTCTCCTTGTCAAATCATTATTAAATGATGAAATACCGTGTCCTTGTTATTTCTGGCCTTGTATCCTTTGTAGTCCACATGATTGTGTTTCTCCTGATGGTAAAACTGGACCCAGTTATGGAGGCCCATGATCTCTTTACCATGCTTGGTTTCACCAACAAACACATGCTCAAATCCACAGGAATCTTCACTGCATGAGAGATGAGAGGGAGATGAAGATGGGCAGATACATATAAACTTCTCCATGTATAAATGCTGGGCTTACAAATTACACAAGTTATTAGCACATAAGCCTCAAGCAATATGATGGTAAGTGATTTTTTCATGCCAAAAGTCATTAGTATGTCAGTTTCTCATCTAACAAACCCAATTCAGGTCATATGTCAGAAACACACATATGTACGCTTGCTAGGTTTTTAACTCACCCTCCACTTTTGTCTCTGCGATAGAGCTTGAACCAAATATCATAGAGTTGCCTCTTAAACTGAGCCGGATCCGACTGGGCTCGACCTTTGCGTACTAAATACCTGTGGGCACACTGCAAAGACAAAACCAGAATCAGAACTGGACTATATTATAATATTTTCTTTCACTTGTAGGGTAATGTTTGCATGTTAATGGTTGCATGTATTTGCACGATGATGTCTTTGCATTTTGTATAATAGTCTCCTCCTTGAACCAACATCTCTGTACTACATTTGCACAGTTGTCTCACATGCTCATATTTACTCTTCACTTTCCATCCACTACATTAAACCATTATTAGCTTCTGTTTTTTATCAATAGTTTTTGCAAGGCTAGGCAGTGCACAACAAACCAATACATATTTAATTATTTTAATATAAATTAAATTACTTTCACTCTGGTCAGGAACGATCCCTTTCAATCAGATAACAGTCAATAGTACACATACTACACTGCTAAATTTCAACATGTTCAAACATGATGTTACTAAATAGCAAGGCAAAACAAGACCATTGAGTAATGGTACCTTCATTATCTCTGTCTTCAGAATGGCATCCAGGAAAAGATTGTTCTCCTTAAGCTCCTCTTTTGTCACCAGCTCAGCCACTCCTGTAGACATCTCATAATTGTCCAGCAGATTTATGAAGTCTGAGAAGACACAAAGTAGATTAAACAACTGTCTAAACTGCCATGCATTGCATTATATCTGTGAATTTAATGAAAACCAGTGTATTTATTAGATTTATGTATAAGGATGCAATTAGAAACAAATTAGAATAGAAACGGCCCATGGTTTCTTACAGGCATAGGTATCAATGCTTTTGAGCTTGTTTTCATTGACATAAGAGAAGAGAGGAGCTCTAGCGCTGTCCCTGGCACTGTTACTGCCCTCAGATACAAATCCAGCCTTCCCCTGTGTGAAAACAAATCCACTATAAATGACTGATTGATTCTCCTTAAGTCATGCAAAAGAAGTCATAGTGTTTTAAAGTCACCAGCTATCATGTACATGGAATCTAACATTCCTTATGTCTTTACTTAAATGCAGATATATATATAACTCTCATAAACCTGCCTCCTCCCCCAACCACCTACTTGTAGGTTGATTTTATAGTCTATTCCAGGTTTCATGCGGTTCACATCCAGCTTCCACAGTTCGTTCAGCACATCTGAGAGCTCCTGATTGGTGCCTTGACTGCGGTAAAAAAAAAGTATGACATTGAAAGTCTAGAATGAGTCAAGTCTGGCTGTATTGCCTAGTTAAGAAAGCAATTATAATAATCACTGTAGTAACGATGGTTATTGGGATTATGGCTATTTGGGGGGTTATTTTAGTTCTTCTATCTCTACCTACCAACATGAGTCAATGACAAATGTCCAAAGGTTATCCAAGATGATAACAAGGAGAAATCTTTAAAAAGTCTGTTACAACACATCACATTATTAGAAATGTAATCTTTGTATTGGAGTTGGTTTCATACATTTAAAATGAAAATAATAATAATATTAATAATAAACAAACACAATTCAACAGAAAAAGGTTCAACACTCTTTAAAATGTATTTTTAAGCAGTGATTTTCTCAACATTATTAATAGTAATAAAAATATGCCGAATGAAGTGCCAGCATTAATCTTTTTTTCTCTCTCTCTCTTTTTTTTAGACATTTACTCCACCTAGACCTTTTCCTTTAAATCCTACAAAATAAATATCTAAATAACTTTTAATTCAGAAATAGAAAGAAAACAATTCACAGTAGAGGTGTGTGTATTCGTGTTATATTCGAAAGAAATGTCAGACGTCAAGCACGGTTTCTCTCGACAGTTGTCACCTGAAATTCTAATAACAATCAATTTGGCACGAGTACAATAGAGAAGCGAGTTCATTCATGCCTTTTTATTCATAAAAAAAAAAAAAAGATAAAAAAAAGATAAAAAAAAGTGTTCAGTGCAGCATTAGGGTCACGCACGAGGAACAAATCTCAAGGGGAAGACAGTGACTGGATCTAAAACGTTCAGATGACACACAGCTCATATCAATGTGAGTCACCCAGACAAAAAAAGCACCTTTTTCAGACATGAAAACACCTTTTTTTTCAGACATAAAACCACCCTTTTTTTCAGACATGAAAACAAAACAAAACACACACGACGACACTATGTGTGACGCCGACGCGACAACTTAGCCTTACTGCCAACTTAGTTGACAAGTGCAGTTCCCGTTCACACAACGCAGATTCACCGAAAAAGTAATGAAGATGACTGTATTGCCTAGTTAAGAAAGCAATTATAATAATCACTGTAGTAACGATGGTAATTGGGATTGTGGCTATTTTGGGGGGTTATTTTATAACAGATAGCAAGCAAATCATGTAATAAAAGGTGGCGTTGTCACTCTCATTAATAACCGAACTGTGTGAACGCAGTTCCTCGCATCTGGAAAACGTTAAATAGAGGCTGTTTGTAAATGCATGGCATTGCCTCCACTTCAAACAAAGCTCGATTGTACAAAGACACCACACTCAACACGGTAATAATGTCGAAAAATGTGATCTCTCAAATATTTATAGACATGAAGCTGTACAGAAAATCCAACTGGTCGTTGTGCACATAATTTGTGTGTATTTTAATTCGCACCGGATGTTATGCCTGTTTGCGAGTGAAAAATACGTCCAAAAACAGCATCTTCACCCAAAACAAAACCGATCACATGTAAGTTACAGTTTAGTTAAGTAAAAGCATAGTCATTATGATTTTAAAACCACACTAAATACCCCTAAGTGATATTAATAACCATCAACACAACTTTGAGTTGCTGATATAAATTAAGCACAAACCGGAAAGACCGTTAAAGTAAACATTTGATTTTCTCACCCTCTGGCCATATTCGCAGGTTAAACCACTTTCTTCTGATGATTCAAAGAAACGTTAATCACGCAAGCGACGAAAAGCTGGTTTTGATGGGTGTGTCAGTTTACGCGATGTCATTTGATCGATTGACGAATCTGACCAATGAGAGTGGCGAACGGTAACGCCTCTACGGGGTGGGAAATTGTATTTAACCAGTAGTAAAGTGGAAGAGAGGAAACGAAACTGACTGAGATCCAGGAAGGGAGTGTCCGAGTAACAGGTAGCAGAGTCAGGCTATAAACTTTTTTTTTTATTTTTTTTATGTAAACAGTCTCTGCTAGTATAAACCTTCTCTGATCCAAAAAAATATATATAAAAAAATCTCAGCCTGATTTTTTTTCTCCATTTTGTAATATTTATTTGCAGTCACAAGAACTGCATATTTTATTATTTAGCCATACACTATCCATAAAAGTGCATTATAGGCTTTTATAATGAGCTGGTAGTGCTTCCCCAAATTCCTGTTCCTTTTCATAAAATAAAAATGTAAATGTTTATTTACTGCATCCGTTCTCAGCAGTATCCAGTAATGGTGTTCATTCACAACACCCAAAATTAGGCTATATTAGGCTCTGGGGATAATTCTGAAACATTATAAGGTAGAAATAAACTACAGCACTCACAAAAGTGTAGAAATGTTAGTTGTTGGTTTTACTACAAGCATAGTCCATAGTTGGGTTCATCGCAAATCTGGTTTCTTACCTTTAATTTGGAATTTCAATAGTTCCAGATCTGAGTCACAGTGAATGAATCTACAAACATGGCCTGTTTCCAATGAATTTGGTTGTATTTTTACACCAGAATGAATACATATGAATCAGATAAAAATTAATAGCATACAACAACAACATACACATGTTAAAAATGTTATAGTGTGTTGCTATGTATATTAACATGGTTAAATCATGTTGGAAAACACTCAATATGCAAGTAATTCGATTTTTTTTTTTTTTGTAGATTAGATTGGGTAGAAACTGGTCCAAATTAGGGATGGGTACACAGAAGTGACAGTGATGATCGATCATGACTTTGATAAAGAGTATTTTCTTTTTCTCTGATCGTTTATCATGGCATTTTGGGTTTGGATTTGGATTCTCAGCTCCCCAACCCGAGTTGGCGTCATCTGTTGTGACAACCTTCCCTCTGGAAGTCAGTCCCATCAGGGCAGGCAGCTGTTGAGAAGAGAAAAAGTGCTCTTTGTAGCCAGTGGGTCTGCTATCACATCGGTAGTTTGCCGAACATCTACAGCTTGTCCGAACAAGCCGGTGGCAGTCACTGGGGAGTCGAGGAAGGCGGTCCTGTCCAAGTCCTTGATCTCCCTGAGGTTTAACCACGTACAGTGTGGATGGGACAGGCCCAGTTGGCAGTGTGAACAGTGCCTCCAATGCCCAGAACTGAATGGGGGGTTGGAAGGCAAACTAGAGGCTTTATCGAGGGTGGACTGGCCTCAGCGGGACTTAACCCTCTCCTCTTTTTTTCCTGACAGATCAGGACAGCTTCTGTGGCTCAGGGTCCAGTGTTATCTAGGGGTGGGGGCCTTGGTGTTTAAGAAAGCACTTGGTTGGCTCAGGGCGCTGTCGGAGCTCAGGCTCTGGCTTGGACTGAGACTGAGCGGGCGACAGGGCAGGCTTCTGGTGACTTGAAACAGCCGTCGAGCACTTGGGGAGGAAGTGGTGCATGGCCAGCGGAGACTTCTGTGCTGCGGCAAAGAGGTCTGTGAAACCATCTACAGGTCGGTGGCAGTCACTGGGGAGTCAAGGAAGTCGGTCCTCTCCGCATCCTTGATCTCCCTGAGGTTTAACCAGAGGTGGCGCTCCAGGACCACCAAACTGGCCATTGACCTGCCGATCACCTGGGCTGTAGACTTTGTTTGATCTGTCCTATGTTTTAAATACCCAATCATGCTTTATCATAAAACCTGCTTAAACCTGCTTGAACTGACACAACAACACGAGCGAGGGCATTGTTAAACTGTGAACAACAAACATAATGCATATCATCTTAAATAGCTAAAGACAAACAAATAGCTATTTAAAACATAAAAAAAAATTAAAAAGAAGAAAATCGACCTGGATTTTATATATTTACAACAACACATTTCATATGTTTTACCCCATCAGTTGAGAGCTGATCTGGTTCATTTTTTGAAACTGGTAGATCCTTGTACTCTGAATGTTTCCTTTACAGAACAGAGACCGTTAAAGATTTGTCGGAAAATATATGAATTGTACATTTCAGTCTCACTTATAATGCTGCCACCTTGGTAATGTTGTTTCAATTATTAATGCTGCTGATACACTTATTGACCACAAGAGCTAGCCGATGATCACCTGTTTTGTCACTTGCCTTTCTCGCATTTAACAAAAATAGGGACTTTTAATTGAGTATGAAAGTGTTAAAATATGCATCACGTTTTGGAATATACAGGTGCTGGTCATAAAATTAGAATATCATCAAAAAGTTGATTTATTTCAAGAATTCAACTTAACAGGTGAAACTAATATATTATATAGACTCATTACATGCAAAGTGAGATATTTCAAGCCTTTATTTGTTATAATTTTGATGATTATGGCTTACAGCTTATGAAACCCACGAAATCAAAATCCCAGAAAATTAGAATATTACATGAAATCACACAGTAATTACACAGTGATACCATGGTCATTGAACCAGGTTTGGGTTATTTTGGCAGTGTGGGCAGGTGCAAATCCTGCTGGAAAATGAAGTCAGCATCTCCATAAAGCTTGTCTGCTGAAGGAAACATGACGTGCTCTGAAAATGTCCTGGTAGACGGCTGCGTTGAGTGGACAGCACAGTGGACCAACACCAGCCGATGACATGGCTCCCCAAACCAACACAGACTGTGGAAACTTCACACTGGACTTCAAGCATCTTGGATTGTGTGCCTCTCCATTCTTCCTCCAGACTCTGGGACCTTGGTTTCCAAATGAGATGCAAAATTTGCTCTCATCAGAAAAGAGGACTTTGGTCCACTGTGCTTTATTAAATCCAGAGTCAACGCAGCCGTCTACAAGGACATTTTCAGAGCACTTCATGCTTCCTTCATTTTCCAGCAGGATTTGCACCTGCCCACACTGCCAAAAGAACCAAAACAATGACCATGGTATTAGGCTACTGTGTAATTACTGTATGATTTCATGTAACATTCTAATTTTCTGGGATTTTGATTTCGTGGGTTTCATAAGCTGTAAGCCATAATCATCAAAATTATAACAAATAAAGGCCAGCTAGTAGTCGCTGTGCGAGTAAACCTCATTCCTCTGATCTCAATAGGCGCTGTAGCAACAGATGCTAGGGGCTGCAATCTTTAGCCTCCTTGTTAGAGCGCCTGACCCTCACACTATAGTGGAGGGGTTACATGTGCCCTCACACTATATGGTTAGGCAATAGTGACCTAATTTGATACAACTTTGAATCAGCTGAACGGCTCGTTTGGTCGAAACTGAAGTGCAGTTTTCCATCCGCTCCTCTAGGCGGCGTCAACGAGTTTCAAGTTCAGTCTGACAGCTTCTGATGCTTGACAACATGACGCTTGTTACAGTGGCCACAACACGTGCACACCGTTTAAACTATATAAACTGCAGATGACAGTATTTTAATGACACTCAACGACACATATTTCAGCCCATAAACAAACAAATCCGACACACGCTGCGATAAAGTTCAGGAAGCAAAGATGTCACGCGAAAGACTCAACTGTCATGTAAGTAAACTCTACAGATAAAGTGCTTTTCTCTTGCATTATCTTATTAAGACTTTAAGTCATTATTCTGTGCTCTTAAGTCATTATTTACGTTTTTAAGTAGTTATGTGTTGTTGCTTTCTTCTGATATTTCATAGCAGGGCTCATGCCACTTTATTTTGATTCATATTGTGATGATTGAATGTTGCATTTATTGTGACTATAAAATGAACGAACATGAACTAAAACGCACTAAACGTTCATTTTGTTGTGGTCTTTAACGTTAAGTCTTGTTATGTGACAGTTATGAAGGCTAAAATGAAGGTCATCCTCTATGAAGGTTTATCACAGACTGTTTACATTCTGCTCTCTTGTTGAACTCACTGTCAGACTTTTAGAATAACGAATGAATCAGTTGTTTTGCAATGCCTTTATAATCTTTGAATGAATCGCCCTCTGATATTCATATTATGAAGTAAGAATCATGTTTTTTTTCTGTTGTTGCAGTCTTACCTTAAGTAAAAATCTATTACCTATAATCTATTAAACAACTAGGCTACCTATGACCCGTTGACACTTAGATTTGTGATCTTATTTTTCTTTATTAATTGTTTATGGTGAATTAAACCTAATCATGACCTTAAAAGTTCCGAATAATGTAGAAATTGCATTAAACAAAAAACAAAAAATTTTGGTCAGCACTCACAACTGAAGGAGGGTGTTTGTTTCTATTTCTTATGTTCCTGTAATTCTGTGGCCTGTAAGACAGCAGCTTAATTATAAGGACAGTAGATTGAACCAAAATATTATTATTGATTCAGCATTCATACTATGTATTATATATTTTACACTGTACAGCTTTAGGACGTCAATTTATGTAGTCAGTTACATTTAGCCTAACTATTATATAGACTAACTTTTAGATTTTGATGTTTTAGTTATTCAGTATGTAGTAATGTTTGTGTGTATGTTTCCTCTACAGAATACAGGATGTGTTTGGAGCGTCCAGTCATCAGAAGCAGAGCTCTGGGACGTGTGGACAGACATTCACTGTAATGATGGACTTCTGCTGATGGACAGGTAAGACTTCTAACGTGTGAATGTTGTTGTTTGGCGCTAAACATGTAGGTTATCATCATTTTCTTTTTGGAGGGTCACCCCTTTACAAAGCAAATGATGGGAACCTAAATAGGTGGGGAAGGGACGGCGGGCCAAAATTTTTAGTCAGCTAAAAAATTTTTCATTGTATAAAGAAGCATAACCGCTGCTGGACATTGTGACGGGGTTCGGGGGGGGACCCGAAACATCCCCGCCCCTTCACACATACACCATTCACTCGTATCGCGGAGATCTGGCTGGGATCGAACCAGCAACCTCTGAAACCGTGAGGTAGCGCTCTTACCTATGAGCCACAGATCTCTTGCTGAGACATGTGCTGGAACTTATATTTCACTTTTCACCTGGATGAGGCCTGTGATTTTACAATAAATCATGCTGAGGTGGGGTTTGAACTCACGTCTCTAGCGCAACCTATCAGCCGAGATCGTGTGTTTAGCCACTTGCACCACTGTGGCTTTCACATGAAGAGTTGGTGTTTTGGCCATTTTGTTTGATATAATCACAACAATTTAACGCAAGCAAGAATGGGATTTGAACTCGGATCTTTTTGTTTAAAGCCCAACACTTTATCAACTGAACCACTGAGTCTGTTTAGTTAAAGGATGCTCTGGATGAATTTTTATTGAGAGTTTTGTTTTATTTAATGGAAAATGCAGCAGTTGTGTGATTGGCTGTGTTTGAACCAGCACCCTCTGAAACCGTGAGGCAGCGCTCTTACCTGTGAGCCACAGATCTCTTGCTGAGACATGTGCTGGAACTTATATTTCACTTTTCACCTGGATGAGGCCTGTGATTTTACAATAAATCATGCTGAGGTGGGGATTGAACTCACACCTCCAGTGTAACCTATCAGCCGAGAACATGTGCTTAGCCACTTGCACCACTGTGGTTTTCACACTTATTAGTGATGTCTAGGGCCTTTTCTTTGATATAACTATCAATAACAATTTAACTTAAATTGTGGGAACTGAGGTGAGATTTGAACTTTAACTTTAGCGCACTCTTACCATCACAGAACGTGTGTTTAGCCACTTGCGCCACTGTGGCTTTCACACTGAGAGTTGGTGTTTTGGCAACTTTGTTAGATATAATCACAACTATTTAACACAAGCAAGAATGGGTTTTGAACTCAGGTCTCCTTGATTAAAACCCAACACTTTATCAACTGAACCTGTTGAGATGAAAGGTGTTATGGATGGATTTTTATTGACAGTTTTGTTTTATTTGATGGAAAAGTCAGCAGTTTGGGATTTGAACCCAGACTCTCATGTTTGAAGGCAATTGATTATCCTCTGCACCACAGAAGTTCTGATGGTTTGTTTTTGGGTCATGTGTGAATTTGTATTGTTAAGAAAGGTAAACAATTTTTGTCTAGACATTTCTTAGACGTTTAAATTTTATTGCATCTTTGTTTTCCAATTTTTGCAGGTTTATAAATATGATTCACCTAATCATTTCTAGCATTATTTGTGTTTGTTTGCATGAAATAATTTCATTGTTTCGACTGTATTTGAGCAACTTTTTAATGTTTTTTATTCTTAGGACAGCAGAGCAGAGATGGGATAGTAAGGGAGTGTGATCAAGACATGTCGGGACTCTAACACCGGTGAGTCTACAGCTCTTATATGTAACACTGCTTCATGCAGCTTTGAAACTTTTACCAATCGTTTGTTTGAATCAATGGTTCGGAGCACATGTCAAACTGGCATTTGATTGCTGCAAAACAATGCTTCGCCACTTCATACTGTTTAGAAACATTTGTTTCACCACTAGGTGGCGTTAACCTGGTAAACTCATGAACTACCAGCTAATATAGAGTTTTAACTGATCTCAGCTCACTTTTATAGTTTAGGTTCAGTTTTAGTGACAAACGTGTGTAGAAAAATGGAGAGTGAAAGTTAATTGTATTTTACTGGCCTGATTAGCCAAGCCCTCCTAAAAACACACAAAACAAGTCTTACAAATTAATACAACACTTCACACTTCATATTTAATGGGATTTAATGATTTGTACATCTATTTAATAACAATGGAAACATCTGCAATCGGTTTGTAAAAGGTGTCAATACATGTTTGCATTGCATTCTTATTATATTTACCTGACCAGCAGGTGTCGTCAACTTAATTATTTACCCACTTTCCCTCTCACTACCTTTTTTATGTTCTCGAACAGACAGAAAAAGACATTCTCCTACGCTCCGGGTTAGAAGAGGTCATGGACAATCACCCGACACAGTCTAAACTGTGAGCGGTAAGAACGTCTTGTTTTTCCACATGCTGTTTAGGCAAATAAACCTCAGTTTAGGTGACTGTGGTTCCCAGGACTGGAGTTGAGCTCTATAAACAGTCATCACTGTAGATCCATTCCAACAGAAGTCATCTAATAAGAAAAAGAAATCAAGAGGTTATTTACCAGATGTTGCATTGATTTGAAAGTGCATGATCCCATTAATGCTGTATTTAGTCAGTAAAACAAATTTTAGGACAAATAATTTATCATCCATGACCTGTTTGCATATTACTTGTCTCCATGGCCAAACATTTCTGCAATAATTTGCATTGACCGATATTATACTTCATAGAAATTCAAATTTCAGCTTGTTTAACTGTGTTTAAATGCTGTCTAAAATCATCTCTGGCTGGCTAAATGAATCATGTTTTGAACAAATCAGTTGAATGAATGATTCTTGAGTCACTCACTTGTTTCGTTACTGAATGACTGTCACTTTATCGCCAACTACTGGCGTCTCGATCAGTAAAATCTCCAGCAATAATCTGACAGTCTGTCTGGAACTCAGACACAAAAGTCCCAATGCTGTTGGACTGAATATCAACTTCTGAACTTACTGATGTATTACTATATCTTATCTGAGTAAATGTATATATGTCCGTGGATTTCTACCCTTAGGGGGGCAATTTAGGTACATTCCCAATGAAATTAATTCTCTACCACAAGACGTGAAAGCGACAGAGCTTTTACCATGTGCAGGTGTTTAAAACCCATGTCCTCCTACTTCTGCTGTTTTCATATATTATTGCTGACACACTTATTGTCCACAAGGGGGAGCAGCTGACACACTATTCTGATCTGATCTCAGCCTGTGCCTGTTTAATCAGTAAATAGCCACTATTAGACACAACATTTTAGTCGTAATATCAGCCATTGCATTGGTTTATAGATTCAGACAGTCATTTATAAAAAAAATAATAGTAATGATGATTTGTCTTGATCTGTCCTATGTTTCAAATACAATCATGCTTTATTTTAAAAACTGTTTAAAGCTAACTTACTTGAACTGACACAACAACACGAGGGCATTGTACTTTAACTGTGAACAAACATGATGCATATCATTATAAATAACTATAGACAGACAAACAGCTACTTTAAACATATAAATAAAACTTACAAAAAGAAGAAAATCGAACCGCATTTCATGTGTTTAACGTACACTTTCAACACATGTTTGAGTTCAACACATTTCATCTGTTTTACACCATTACATCAGTTGAGAGCTGATCTGGTTCATTTTCTAAAACTGGTAGATCCATGTTCCTCTGCTGGTTGAGACCGTGACAAAATCATAGATTTTTCGGAAAATATATGAAATGGATATTTCAGCCTCACCTACAACTGGCCGCCACCTCGATCATGTCGTTTCAAACTGAAGTGCAGTTTTCCATCCGCTCCTCTAGGCGGCGTCAACGAGTTTCAGGTTCAGTCTGACAGCTTCTGATGCTTGACAACATGACGCTTGTTAACTGTGGCCACAACACGTGCACACCGTTTAAACTATATAAACTGCAGATGACAGTATTTTAATGTCACTCAACGACACATATTTCAGCCCATAAACAAACAAATCCGACACACGCTGCGATAAAGTTCAGGAAGCAAAGATGTCACGCGAGCGACTCACCTGTCATGTAAGTAAACTCTACAGATAAAGTGCTTTTCTCTTGCATCATCTTATTAAGACTTTAAGTCATTATTCTGTGCTCTTAAGTCATTATTTAAGTTTTTAAGTAGTTATGTGTTGTTGCTTTCTTCTGATATTTCATAGCAGGGCTCATGTCAGTTTATTGAGATTCATATTGTGATGATTGAATGTTGCATTTATTGTGACTATAAAATGAACGAACATGAACTAAAACACACTAAACGTTCATTTTGTTGTGGTCTTTAACGTTAAGTCTTGTTATGTGACAGTTATGAAGGCTATAATGAAGGTCATCCTCTATGAAGGTTTATCACAGACTGTTTACATTCTGCTCTCTTGTTGAACTCACTGTCAGACTTTTAGAATAACGAATGAATCAGTTGTTTTGCAATGCCTTTCTAATCTGGTGGTGGCTGAGGAGATTCCCCCCTTTCATGTAAAAGCGCTTTGAGTAGGCCTACCTAGAAAAGCGCTATATAAATATAATTAATTATTAAAATTATAAAATAATCTTTGAATGAATCGCCCTCTGATATTCATATTATGAAGTAAGAATCATGTTTTTTTCTGTTGTTGCAGTCTTACCTTAAGTAAAAATCTATTACCTATAATCTATGAAATAACTAGGCTACCTATGACCCGTTGACACTTAGATTTGTGATCTTATTTTTCTTTATTAATTGGTTATGGTGAATTAAACCTAATCATGACCTTAAGTGCATTAGTTTTTAGTTTTTATTGAAAGGATCCCCATTATCTATAGCCATGCTGCAGCTATTCTTCCTGGGGTCCTGAAAAATATGTACATAAACAAAAGTCATTAAAAATACAACAAATAAATGGAAAAGGTAAATACACATACACATACACATATACACATACATATACACATGTATATACACATATCAACGTACATATGTACCCTCATACGGGCATGAAATATACACACATATAAAAACACATTCATACACATACGCCCATAAATATACCTACACATGTGCATGTACACACATATTCACACACATATATAAATAAATATAAACAGTCAGATGTATTATTTTGATAGATGCTGTTTTACATATAATTAAAATTTATTGACATTGTTAGTAAGTATGATATGCTTTGGCAGTTTGTTCCATTCCTTCATACCTCTGAACATAACAGTGTTTTTTTTTTTTAAACAAAAAACATTAAACAAAAAACAAATTTTTTTGGTCAGCACTCACAACTGAAGGAGGGTGTTTGTTTCTATTTCTTATGTTCCTGTAATTCTGTGGCCTGTAAGACAGCAGCTTAATTATAAGGACAGTAGATTGAACCAAAATATTATTATTGATTCAGCATTCATACTATGTATTATATATTTTACACTGTACAGCTTTAGGACGTCAATTTATGTAGTCAATTACATTTAGCCTAACTATTATATAGACTAACTTTTAGATTTTGATGTTTTAGTTATTCAGTATGTAGTAATGTTTGTGTGTATGTTTCCTCTACAGAATACAGGATGTGTTTGGAGCGTCCAGTCATCAGAAGCAGAGCTCTGGGACGTGTGGACAGACATTCACTGTAATGATGGACTTCTGCTGATGGACAGGTAAGACTTGTAACGTGTGAATGTTGTTGTTTGGCACTAAACATGTAGGTTATCATCATTTTCTTTTTGGAGGGTCACCCCCTTACAAAGCAAATGATGGGAACCTAAATAGGTGGGGAAGGGACGGCGGGCCAAAATTTTTAGTCAGCTAAAAAATTTTTTTCATTGTATAAAGAAGCATAACCGCTGCTGGACATTGTGATGGGGTTCGGGGGGGGACCCGAAACATCCCCGCCCCTTCACTCGTATCGCGGAGCTCTGGCTGGGATCAAACCAGCAACCTCTGAAACCGTGAGGCAGCGCTCTTACCTGTGAGCCACAGATCTCTTGCTGAGACATGTGCTGGAACTTATATTTCACTTTTCACCTGGATGAGGCCTGTGATTTTACAATAAATCATGCTGAGGTGGGGATTGAACTCACGTTTCCAGTGCAACCTATCAGCCGAGAACGTGTGTTTAGCCACTTGCACCACTGTAGCTTTCACGCTGAGAGTTGGTGTTTTGGCCACTTTGTTTGAAATAAATGACAACAATTTAACCAGCAAGAATGAGATTTGAACTCGGGTCTCCTTGATTAAAGCCCAACGCGTTATCAACTGAACCACTTAGTCTGTTGAGCTTAATGGTTTTATGGATAGGGTTTTATGGAGAGTTCTGTTTTATTTGATGGAAAAAATCAGCAGGTCTGGGGTTTGAACCCTCGCCTCCAGCACAACCCTGTCTACAACTAACGTGTGTTTAACCACTTGCACCACTGTGGCTTTCACACTTATTGTTGGTGTCTTGGGCCTTTTCTTTGATATTACAACCATCAATAACAATTTAAATTGTGGGAACCGCAAAATGAGGTGGGCTTTGAACCTTAACTTCAGCACACTCTTACCATCACAGAACGTGTGTTTAGCCACTTGCGCCACTGTGGCTTTCACACTGAGAGTTGGATTTTTGGCAAGTTTGTTTTATATAATCGCAACAATTTAACACAAGCAATAATGGGTTTTGAACTCAGGTCTCCTTGATTAAAACCCAATGCTTTATCAACTGAACCACTGAGTCTGTTGAGTTGAAAGGTGTTTTGGATGGGTTTTTATTAAGAGTTTTGTTTTATTTGATGGAAAAGTCAGCAGTTTGGGATTTGGGTTTTTGGGTCATGTGTGATTTTTTTTGTCAAGATTGTTATTTTTGTTACATGGAAACATTAGGAAATGTGGCATTTGAATTCAGACTTTAATGTTGGGAAAACAAAAAGGTAGCCTCTGAACCACAATGCGTTTATTTTATTTTTTTTTGTGGTAATGTAATACTAATAAACTAGTTTTCAAGCTTGGTCAGTTTTAAGAACTTAAATTAATTAATAATTCCTAGCACAATAACTGTGTGTGTGTATATATGGTGCTTTTTTGTATTTATTGACAGACTCGAACCTGTCTCCATGGACTCGAACCTGTCTCCATGAGCTCTTATGTGTATTAGTGATGGTCACAACTATCCATTAAAAAAATTTGCTAATCCATGTGCTTATGATTAAATCTGCATCCTTTCAACTAAAACAAATCATTATCCACTGCTGGAGGGTCCTACCCATCAATGTTCATCTCAACTTGAGCTTCATATCAGGACGAGAGAGACTCCCAGTGCTCTGTATTTGTCATGACAAGTGGAACATTGTTCCAAAATTATGTTATCGCACAAAGTGAAAAGTATTATTCTAATCAATTAAAAAAATCATAGTCATACCATAGTCAACTAAAATAAGTATCTAATTAATTAAAATGAATAACCATTAACACAACTTTGAGATGTATGATTTTTTATTTAGTTTTTTATAGTATGACAGAGAAAAGGTCATGAAAATCATTACTAATCATTACAAAAAAACTTATTGTGAAAAATTTATTGTGATTTATGGAACAATATCACAATGCAACTCTTTTAAAAATGACACATTTTAAAATAAAATAGAAACTTTATTTTCTTATGAACATTTTGTTCTGAAATACATCTGCTATTTTGTGTGACATGAAAAAACTTGCATTTGGAAGATAATGCTTTATCTGTGTATTTCACAGGCTCTACAGGCAGGTAGCAGGTCAAACTCATGCAAGTGGGCGGAGCCACTGAATCTGCTACTGTGTCAGGTCAGTAAATTTCCCAGGATTCTATAACATGAAACTCTTTAGGATGATAACTGCTTCAAACCATAAAACTAGTATCAAACCTTCCAATTCCATTGAGTACTAATATAAATGGGCCACAGATTTACTTAAAATATTTAGTCAAAACGGGCTCCTGTGTTACAAAATACAGTTTGTTGTTCAGTAAATGTCCAGATTAATGCAGCTCGAGCACACAATGTGGTTTGGGCAGCAGGACTGCAAGGTTGCCCGCTTGGGTTGGTTTGAAGAGGAAGGGGAGGTTGAAGGCAGGGCCAAAGGTCTGTTGACAGCACTTTGGCTGCCGAGGTGGTCCAGGGATCTTCTCAACACTTGCTGTGCACCCTGTACCCCGGCCAACTGTGCGTCCAGTGCATGCAGGGTCCACTCTAGCTGCATTCTCTGACGCCGCTGTGCATTAGCCAGGGAGCGCTCTGAGGTTTACATGAAAAAAAAAAAACCATGCATTAACTAACTAACTCTTATTTGTAATACTTCAAGATTTTAACATACAGCACAAATCACTTTTCAGAAATCTAAAACCGTATACTACGGCATTGTAAATGCACTGGGATAGGCGCAATAAGTTTTGCTTCTGCCTATTCCATTTCAGACTTTATGATGATTTATGTCATCATTTGTTAAATGTTTAAATGTCTGAAAAAAAAAAAAAAAAAAAAATCTGAATTTATACTGAAACCTTGTGTTCATTTTGACTTTTTTTTTTATTCCTGACAGATGAAACTGGACATCCCACGTTCGTCTGAAAGAGATGGAGATATCCAAGATCCAGTCACAAATCCTGAAAAGTTGAGAACTCATATCATGTTTTAATTACAAATAGAGCAGTGTTGCACTATATTCAAGTTTTGACAAAAAAATATCCAGATACAACATTTATATATGAAATATTGTGATTTGCTAAGGTTCATCATAAATGCACCATGAATATATCAGACACTAAATAATACATAAAATCTGGAAAATGAACAAGAAAATGATAAATATATTCAAATTGAATTTAGACTTGTATTTACTTACCCATGGATGTTGCAGCAAGCATTTAGTTTTCAGTAGCTTCCAAAATAAAATAAAAAAGAAGCCTTTTTTCATCTTTAGATAAAAAAAAGACTAAGTCTGTGTGTTACTTAAGCGATGAGATCATCTGTTTGGTAACCTAACCTACATAAAAGTGACAAAGCATCTCTTCTTAAGGACTGAAACAAAACATCTGGAGGGGCCAAGTAAGAAAAGAGTGGGCAGAAGAACTAGTGAGAGAAAGGCAACTCCTCATAAACTTTCCAAAAGCGCTTTACAGAAAATATTTCTTAAAAGTCAGATAACACTTTGTAAGCCAAAAAAGCTAGTATATGGGTGAAAACAGTGTCAAGATCGGTGTTAAATGTGACAGCTTGTAAAAGCAAGCAGTGCTTCACATTGAATTTCAAATTAAATGAAAATAAACGCACAAAAGCATTACAGTTTTCATGCACTTCTTTAATATATCAGTTTTCATATTCACAACAAATACATTAAGCTCTTTTTCCTTTTATATAATACAGTCTTAAATATTTTTACACAGAAATATTTTCTCAGAATTTCATCTATCAAAATGTCTTTTCTTAACCGTTGTCATTTCTTAAGTTGAAACATTTGAAGTCATTTCATTGTTTTGTTTTTTTATCTCCATGCCTCCTAGCAAACGGACAGTACTTCCTTTGTACAGCTATTTACAGATGAAAAGAGTCTCCCAAACATTTGTATGATAGTTTTCACTTGAATGAACTTGCACTGGGGTGGGGGTTTAAAGTGCAGGCAAGGCAACAGAAAGGAATGTGATATGGACGTTTTTGGTGAAGGCTTTAAAAAGCAAATAAAATGGGTTTTTGGGTAGTGAAAGACTAATGGTTTTAGAGGATACCTCACCGAATTGTAACCATGTACGTCCCCAAGTATTCCAGAATAAAGAAGGATCAGTCCTTCGCAAGTCAAGACTTCTTCAGTAACATTCCCATAGAAAATAAATACAGCACTCTTAAAATACACCTCTACTATCTCCATAAGCAACCCATGATAAGTTTGCCAGCTTAATCTGAGAACAAGTCCATTCAAACGTCTTGTCAGAAACTATACATGTGAAAACAGTGACCACTGTCACAACCAACAGGATTCAAGGAGCTCCTCTCTCCTTAATGGCGAGTTTAAGTGGCAGAACCAATTCACAGAGCATCATCCTTATAAAAATAAAAAGAGACTCAAAATAAATAAATCAATCCATCTCAACAGAAGCAAGAAGATGGAGCGCGTGTCCTCGCTTTTGTAACAGAGCACGAGTGGTGAACCAAGCGCAGAGCCTCAGTTATATGTGCAACATCAAGCATTTTGTGGAGCCGAAAGCAAAAATGCGTCCTTTCGTACAAGAAAAAAAAAAAGAAGGAGGTGGAGCCACTTTTTTTTTCAATACGAAGAGGCCGAAATAATGAAAAGCATTCCTACGAGGGCACTTCCACCGTCCACAGTGTCTAGGCGAACTTCAGGGCTACACAGTGCTAGTGTCACTACAGCCCAAAGCTATGCTAGAGGGTTGACGCAGAAGTCTTTGGACCAACGTGAAACGAAGAGCCGCCGCTTTGTCGCACTTTGCGAGCAGGAACAGAGGAAGCCAGTTTGAATCATAGGGTGAATCGATTTGGTCGAAGATCCAGATAACCGTTCTCTGTCAATGGCAAAGGTGGACACAGATGACGTTAGAAGGTTGGTTTAAGCTTTGGTTTTTAGTGTCCTATGGCCCTGCCTGCTTTTGAAATCAATTTTCATTCATTTTGCAATCCGGTAACCATGCTTTAACCTCTTCATATGACAAAATATAATAAGTCTTTAAAAAGGCAAAATTGCTTATCTGCATCAGTCATTTATACAAAGTGCACAGACACACTGCTTAATGTCCATTTCAGCAAATCACAGAATGGGTGAGAGAAAATAAATGTGTGTATATATATATATATATATATATATATATATATACACACACACACACACACCTCTCCCAGAGTTTGAAACAACACCGAACAAAAAGTAATAAAATTAAAGCAATATAAATTAATGTAACTTTGCAGGCCTGCCTGTCTATAACACAAGAAAAACTATATGAAAAAAAAAAACGAAAAAAAAAAAACCTATGACCCGTGAACAAACATTTTGGAATGAATCCAGCGGTGCAAGGTCCAAAGAGTCACATGACTTGTGGATGAATGAAATCTCAAAAAAAAACAAAAAAATTCCGTTAACCATTATGGCCTCAAAGGAATGGCTTCTAATAACAACAGTTAAGCATAAATTTGTAGTGAAAAGTACAGAAATACATCTGAAATACACCCACATCTGAAACAAGGCTTCGTGTTTGCTTTATACAGTGGGGGTTTTCTACAAGAAACTTCAAATATGACCTTTGACTTATTCAGAAACATGACGTCAGCAACTATAATGTGGCAAAACAAAATAAAACTAAATAATCACATTCTCTAGAAGCACAGAAACAGCTTTGATTTTGCCCACCTCGGAAATGTCTGATGGAATTTGTGCCGAACCAAGAGTCTAAAAACATTTACCCAGGCTTCCTTGCGTGGGGCATTCATGGGGATGTGACATGTAAAATAAAAGATACTAGAGTTTGCCTTGACAAAAAATTAAAAGCAAAGAACCTACAGAATATTTTAGAATATATTTATAAAAAAAGAGGTCTTTTCAATGGTTGCTTCATTTACCCTACCTCACAAACTGTCTGTAACAAAAAAAAAACAAAAAAAAAATACTGGGCCTGTTTATCTACAGCGTATGACCCTGTAGAATTTTTTTTTTTTCTTATTAGCAACTCCAGCCACAGGCAACGTTATACGTAACAAACTCATTTCAAGAGAAAGAAACGTTTCTAAATATCATTCAAGTTATCTCCTGATATCCAGCACCTCTCCACAACGGCAACTTGACGTCCTTGCTCTTATGCCAATTTTTCCATCATTCCATGCCACTCGTCCAAATATGGACCCTGTTTTCTGATTGGCCAATGCTGTGTGTTCTTCCCCTCCAGGGGCAGAGTGAAGGCAGGGCTTGTGCTCCAATATAATTCATCCCAACCCCATTCATCCTTCTTGGGGAAAAGATTTTTATCCCCCTTCACAGTCTATGCCTTTTTTTTTTTTTTCAGTGACCAGGCATTGGTGTCTCACGCCAGTCGTTTTTTGTTGTACGCTGCATTATCGAGTTGTCCTATGTGATGTTTATGACATTTTTGTAAATTCAGCAATGACACCCTGCAGAGATCTTTTTATTTTAAAGCAATTCCATTGAGGCTGTAGCTCTTCGGGTAAAGAGGAAGAAAAACAGCACATTCTTTGAAAACTAGTCCTTTTCTGTGTTATGGATGAACCCACCGTAGGAACACAAGACGTCGTAAAAACTGACAAGGGATGGAGTTGTAGGATTTGCAGCACTATTTAAACGCTGTGAATTCACCTAAAAGGGGACACAAGGACAGATTTGTATCAGTTTTCATACTAATTAATGCAATACAAGTCAAAAAGTACAACAATGTTTGTCTATTTGTACTTGCCATAGCCACCAGCCTGAATGGGTGTCTTGGGGGAAGCGCAGGTGTACAGGCTGAAGTCCTCTGTCTGGAAGCCAGCGCGGTTAAGGGACGGTTCAGAAGCGCTGCGGTGGATCTTGGGCAGAGAGCGTGCCAATAACTCAATGGAGGCCAGGATCTGGATATAGATGATATATACATAAGATAAAATATATATATAAACATTTTTTTTTATTATTATTATTATATATACAGTATGTATATATGTGTATATATATATATATATATGTGTGTATATATATATATATATATATATGCTGACCCAGAGTGATCATTTCTTGTCCAATGGTCAACACTTAGTTTCACAATTTCTATAGTATTGCATCCTTCTCATGGCCATTTAATTATGACTGTCTGAATAAGGCATTTTTCCACTTCCAGCCCTTGTTAACAATTATATATCACTTATAAAGGATTATATACACAATTAATAGTAGTAATCAAATATATTCTGTTAATGACACTCTAATGCCATCTTGTGGCAACATACTTCAACATAGCCTTGACAGATGGCAGGCAAATTGGAGAAAGCAGAAGTCAGACAGGTTTCACAACATTACCTGAGGGAAAAGAGGTCTCTCCTCTCGCTTTTTCTTCAAACAATCTGCCATAAGTCTCTTCATGGCCTTTGGGCAATTACTGCGCACTTTGCTCAGGTCAGGGGAAAGGTAACCTCGGCCAACCATAAAGATAATCTGCATAGGAGAGATATGCTCATTACATTTTCCAATATTCAGATATTTGCAGTAATCCTTCAGAGTACAGACTTGATTTATGTCATAGACCCTACTACTAGTACATTACACATACAGTACATTAACATTAGAAATTGATGATAAGGCATGAGTACTACTCATGTTTACGTAATTAATCAAATTTAGACAAAACATTTGGGGGAAAAAGTAAAAAAACAAGTGCACTGATAAGAGGTTCACCTGGTCTCTGCTGTTGATGTTGGAATAAGGCAGAGCTCCTGACATGAGCTCATAGAGCACAATGCCGAACGCGTAGACATCCGACTGGAAACTGTATGGGTTTTTATCCTGCAGTCTGATCACCTCTGGAGCCTGAAGAAGACCAATGAGTCAGTCCAGATGCAAATGTCAGCCAAAAGAAATACTCATAGCTAGTACAAGTGCCTTGACTCACCATCCACAAGATAGAGCCAGAAAGCTGCTCAAACTGGTGTGAGCCACTCCAACGGGACTTCACCGTAGCCAGACCAAAATCACCAATCTTTACTGTTAGATCCTCATGCAAAAAGATATCTAGGGAGGTGGTGTTAAGGCTAATATGGAAGCGTATGTAGGCACACATAGGCTTGGACATCACTGTAAAGTTGATATACCTATTAAAAGCGACCTGTATTTTTGTATATGACATTTTACAGCAAATCAGTCCTTAATTACAAAAGATACTGTTACTCTTCAGATCTCTATGGATGATGGACTTGGCGTGCAGATAGCTGTGGATAAAATATATTTAAAAGTGTTAAATTCATGCTTTATAACTTGAAGAATTTAGTATCATGATGGCAGTAGGTTTCACGCTTTCTATTGAAGCCAGAAGACTAAATGGATTCTTGACTCCTAAAACATTACACTGCTATAGATCTGTGATTTATTTCTCTCTAATCGATCCAGTGACTCACTCCATGCCCTGGGCCGTCTGGCGGGCAATGTCAATCAGCTTGATCATCTCAAACTTGGTCTCGATGATGTGCAGGTGATGGTAGAGACTCGAGCCTTCACACCACTGTGTAACTATAGCCAGCTGGGGTTTGGTGGTGTAGCCCATGAAGAGCAGGATATTCACATGGCGGGTTTTCCTGTGGGAGATAAAGAATTTTTCAATAAGCTTTGGTAGAACAATGTTTTGGCAGCTCTAGGGGTACTTTGGTACCAAGTTGATACTTAAATTTTACCGGAAGTACCAGTAGTACCAAGTATTGGGTCAATAGACGGCTCCTTTCAAACGTTCCTGTGCGTATTTGTGTGTTTTTGCCACGAAACCGAAATTGGTACAGAGAACCGTGAAATTTTACTGGTATTGGTACCGACAACTGAAATTTTGGTATTGGACAATCCTAGGTAGCACATAGGCTGAACAAAAAACACGAGACTAACATTTAATGATAAGGTTTACAAATAATGATTGAATTTTTTTAATTATTGTTAGGGCTGTCACTTTGCGTTCGAAAATCGATTGCACAATCGATCGGACCAACCAACAGAAGTTTCGAAAACGAAAACAGGGAATCGATTTTAACGGCCATCTCTCGGAGTGCGTCCAGCTCGTCACGATATCCCCGCAGCGAACGCGTGTCACACAGCAACTGCAGGCTCTGACAAACTCATAACAGCAAATTATACTTCTGCATAATGTGTCTCTTTTTACAACAAACATGTGAATTCTGCCGGTATTCAGACAGTCTCATGCATACAGATACAGATACAGATTCGGACTACGGGCTACAATCGCCTACGTAGGCGAAATTTGTTTGACATTTCTAATCGTAAACCCAGCCATGTTGAAGCCTGCAGTAATGTTTTTCATTGATGTTATGGCAGTCCACTCGGCTTATTGTTTTTCGAGAATGTTGCACTCCTGTTTGTCGTTGTGCACGAAACTTCACACCAATAAATCATCAGAAATATTGCTGACTCAAGCGCCCTTTTTACGTTCGTCCTAATGCCTGTTAGTTGTCCGTGGATTTGCCTATATTTGGTAGCCTGGTTAAAACCAGACCATTCTCAGTAGTAACTGAGTTATGGTCTGGCAAAGCTTCATTAATAACTCATTTCCAAAGGGGCGTCACCAACGGACGTCGCTCAAATGCCTCTGGCCGCAATTGGATAGACCTAAAACCAATCAGAGCGATCGTCATCGTGTAAAGCCATATGCTGCGTCCCTAAGTTACACTACGCCATAAAAGTATGTACTCTTTTTGTGAAGAAAAGGTATTTACTTTTGAATGTGTAGCAAAAAAGTAGGCAAGCTTTGGGACATACTACTTCGTCATCTTTAACGGACGGATCTGTTGCGTGCATCCTGTCACGTAACGTTAAACTGCCCTGTCAATCATCTTGTCACAGATAAAATCCTCTATTAAATCTAATTTAATTTCCTACCGTTTCGGAGAGAAATGTAGTAGCACGTTCATCTGCCAGGGGGTCTTTCATGGAGACTGTCCTCATGTGTTTGCAATTTGAATATAATAATGCATTTAAAAGTTGCTGCGCTTCACCAACGGACGTCGCTCAAATGCCTCTGGGCGCAATTGGATAGACCTAAAACCAATCAGAGCGATCGTCATTGTGTAAAGGCCGCCTCAACGTTTCTGATTGGTGCCGCGATTTCGACGGATTAGAAATGGGCTTGAATGAGCTCTTTGCCAGACTACTTGCAGAGCAAATCTAAATTTGCCGGAAGTTCTCTGGGTTTTCCCAGGCTATATATTTGGCGTTAAAAATGGAAACATCTTTAGACATGGAAAATCGATTTTACAATCGAACAGGATTTTTTCACAGAAGTGACAGCCCTAGTCATTGTTCAAATACTAATGTGCACCTTAAACCTACATGTATAAAAACACATTTACGATTATAAAATGCACAATTCTTTTACTAATATTCTCCTTTTTTGTTTCAAGTTTCATCGCTTAATGAATGATAGGAAACTCTTAATTCAATAAAAATCAATGGTCAGTGAAACGAAGTGCTTAACCCTCATGTTGATAGGCAATCTTAGGTCAAATTAAATGTTATATGAGATTTTCTTTTATTATTTTATATTTAATTTAATTGTTGATTTTAATTAATCTATTTTATTAAATTAAAATAAATAGATTTTTTGCAACCTTGTAACCAACAATTAATTAAAACAAACAAAGAAAAACTATATCAGTTGACCACTACCTGAAACCTACATTTTGGACAGATACAGTCCCTGTTTTGAAATGAGCATTTTTAGTCCTTATCTTACCTGAGGACACCCACTTCATTTTTAAAGGCCTGTAGCTGCTGTGGAGTGGGTGCCGTGACATTCAACATCTTTACCGCCACATCACCTGTGAGGAAGAGGAAGACACACGTTCAGCCTTTTATGTGCATTCCTTATTAATCTGAAGTCCAAATGCTGTTAACATTCTCACAGGACCCACCGTGCCACTTCCCCTTGTAGACCGTTCCAAAGGAGCCAGATCCTATCCGCTGTCCCAGGGTGATCTGACCTTCTGGGATCTCCCAATCATCGCTCGAGTCCCGTCGACCTAGAGTTTTCTACAGAGCAAAATATTAGACAAAATAGATTAAATTGACCTTAAACCTGGATGTGCCAAGTGAGGTAAAAAGAAAAAAAAATCTTTACCATTTTATTGCGGTCCTCAGAAGAAGACGATGGCTTCCGCTCCCTCGGTTGGCACGGCGATTTCGACACCTTCACATTGGGCAGGGAACCAGGTAGGGAGGCAGGAGGTGTGGCCGACAGGCCTGTTGTGGAGCCTGGAATCGCAAGAGGTCGAGAAACATCAAAGTTACTTCAGCAGGAAATATGGGAGCCAAAGAAGAGAGAAACAGAATAAGAGGGGAAGAAGACAGAAGGAAAGGAATAAAATCTTGTGTGGTCACATGAGGGAGAGAAAAAGAGGAAAGGGGCACGTCACAGCCCATGCAGTGTGAAATGGGGCTGCGAGCGATGTATGCCTCAAATATAAGTATACTAGCAAATCCTGAGCCACATCCCGTCTCTTTCCGAAAAGCCCAAATCTAAAAGTATACCCCAAAAAATCTCACACAAATATGTACGCTGAAGTATTGCAAGTAGGGATGCACTGATGTTAAAATTTTGGCAAATACCTGTGTTGTTATTGTTAGCTAAATCTAGTAAAAAAAAAATGTCAATTTAAATTAAATATAAAATCACTGGCCAATACAATAAGCTGATAATTGTTTTCAAGTTATGGTCAATAACTAAAAAAAGGCACATATTAAAATTCAATACTATTTTATCTAAATGAAAGTGAATAAATTAAAAAATAGATATTAAATGCTAAATAAAATAAAAAAAGAAAACAAAATTATATAATAATAATTAATAAATAATAATAATAAAAATAATTATAATGTGTAGTATGAAATGCACACTTTGAGATTTGCTAAAGATAACATTTAACAGTGTAATTAAATTATTTTTGGTTTAAAGATAACTAAAAGTGAGCTTTAGATAATGGCCAAGGCGATCTAAATCTAGAAATGTGCATGCACACTAAAATATACAAAACTGACTGTAAGAGAGGAAAATGTCTCAATTTGATATACGGCATGTACAATTTGTGCCTTACTAAGTGAGTTTGTAGTGTGTTGAGTTAAGGAAAAGTGAGTGGAGTTAAAAGCACAGTTAAAGCGTGTGTGTCAGAGAAAGTGAGAATTCAAACAAGGAGGAGTGAAATACATCAACAAAACACACAAGTGGAAGACAGACAGACAAGCAAAGGACGAGACAAGGTGTGGGACACAGCCACGCACAAAGGCCTATCTACCTCTGAACACTGGCTCAGGCTCAAAATCAAAGACAATTTCATTGGGGTGGGAGGACAGAAGGGGGCTTGAGGTCCGTGTTCGGTTCTTCCTCAAGCAGCGGGCTGGGTGTTGCGAGGGGGCTGCAGGGGGGAGAGAGACAGACACGGGATCACTGGCCCCTGAAGCTCAGGTGCACTTCCTGTCACCCACTACCCAAAATCCTGTGTCTACTCTCAGAGTTCATTTAGAGATGATCAAGTGGATTACAGAGCCAGTTTTTATTAATTCCTGTATATAGTCTATCAAAAAATGCTAATTATGTCATCATTTAATCACCTTGTGTCATTCCAAATGCGTTTGATTTTCTTTTATGCTTTTAATTTACATTTGGTTTATGGAAAAGAGCAGCTTGAACATTCTTCTAAACATCTTCTTTTATGTTCCACAGAAAAAAGAAAGTCGCACGGGTTTGGAACAACATGAAGGTGAGTAAGTGATGACCGGATGTTTACTTATAATGTTCTGAGACATGTTTTGAAACAGAAAGGACAGGGGGCAGGTTTTAAGAACACTGATTAGGAATTAGTACTTTACAGCAGGCCGCTATTGATAAAGAAAAGGGCAGAAGCAATTCACAAAGCGGGCAGGGGAGAGAAAGGCCTATTTTTCAGCTTTAATAGCAGGCACGGTGAAATGGAACAGCTGTCCCAAACTTCTAAGGCCAATGACACAAAGATAGCACAAAGACATGGGATGACGGAAAGCCATTTGAATTCAGTGCGTCTTAGTGTATGTTTTCTGTTTTGGACAGCCCTTACCTCCATCTGACCTTGGTAAGCCTTGATCACGGATCAAATCCTGTACAGGAATAACACCGATTAGCAGGGACTAGGGGAGTCCGGGGCAATTGTAACTTTTGACACAAATGCACCTTTTTTGGGTGGTATAAGAAACATTTATATCAACAGAGACTTATATAAACAAGATTATAATAAACATTATGGAGGTGATGCAGTGGTTGAGGGCAGCTGTAACACTTAATATAGATTAATTTATTATTAAATAATATTAATTAAAAGAAATAATATAATGCATCTAAAATAAAAGCACACATCAAATATTATCAATGTTAATTTTTAGTAATATTATTAAATACTTCACTTTTATATTATACTCTTTCTATTTTTTTTGATTCAGGAAGTGGGACCTACATTATAATTATTTAAAATACATATTAGACATAGTCTAAAATATATTTATCAGCTGTTCAAATGTCCAGTTCTCACATCAATGTTGACCGGCTCGATGGTGTTGATATGGACATTAGGGGCCGAGGAAGAGCGATCCCTCTGGCCAAACTGGTTGCGGTGGTCCTCCTCTCCAGGTCTGAAGGACTGTGGGATAGGGATGGATTTGGACGGGGACACAGAAGGATGGCAAAGAGACCTGGAGATAAAAAAAAAGACAGGAGAGCCTAATGAAATTTTGCTTAGTGCATGATTAAAGTCACTGTTACAGCGGCGCTATGCAGTTTTGGCAATTTCTTTCGCTTTTTGCTCGCAGGTTTCTCTATAGAGCTCCCCCTACAGCTTCGGAATAGATATTTGACAACACTGTCGTAAAAACTTGTTGGCGACTCTCCCCCCTCCCATCTTCTCCCTCTGGTCATGTGCATTTGTTTTCAAAGAAGCAGGCGAACGCACGGAGCCATGTCCACTGAGGTATGTATGATACACAGAAGGCTAGCATATAAATGTATGTGTGCAGTGCCGTAAAGCAATTCGTTACATCGCGAGACCTGGTATCACGCGATACTTCCTGACGCTGAGGCCGGTCACAGGCGCTAGGGGGAAGCGAGACGGCCACCATTCAACCCGAAAAAAGTCATAACCATTCCAATGACTCCGAAGCTGTTCAGTTAAGGTAAATTAAGCTAAAAAAAAAAACCTGCATAGTTCCCCTTTAAAGTCACTAACGCACTACAGTATATACTTGAGGCGACCCTTAAAATTTTTCAACTAAAAGACACACAGCAGTAACTACACTGATCTGCAAAAGATTTATATCTCTATAAAATTCTAATAAATGCTCTTTTTTAAGTTTTATATCCATCAAAAAAAAAAAAAAAAAAAGTCTCAGTGTCACTGAAGGCTGGAGTAATTGCTGCTGAAAATTCAACTTTGCCATCACAGGAATAAAGTATATTTTAAAGTATAGAAAACAGAAAAAGTTATTTTAAATTGTAATAATATTTAACAATATTATTGTATTTTTTATCAGAATAAATGCAGCCTTGGCGGGCGTAACAGGCGTCTTTCAAAAACATGTAAAAATCTCTCACACATACATACATATATATACAGAAGTGGACTAAATTCTTACCCAGTGGACTCAGATGGAGGGAGGGAGGGGCACATCTCTGAAACAGGTGTCGTGCCCTCTGATGACATCTCCTCCTGGGTAATGGGGTGGTGCACTAGAAATTTTGATGCCAGCAGTAAACTGAACAAAAATATAAATAATAAGACCAGTACAAATATCTTATGCATAATTAATTACCCACAGCACAAAACCATATAAGATGCAAATTATTCCAAATACAGTGAATATTAATATAGGAGAAATAAACTTAGGCAAAAACATTGTTTTAATATTTAATTTAAATATAATGTAATTTCAAGTAAATTATTTACATGCTTTATTTCACTGTGTATTATGTGTGGAGCAAATTTCACCCTTTAATGAATAAAGCAGAAGTGAAAGAATTTCCCATGAGCAACTCACTCCAGCTGATCGTAGTTGACACACATGAGCGGGACCTCTGTGCTGCAGCGCTGGTGGAACTTGTAGCCGCACGTCTGGCAGCGGAAGCCCTGAAACAGCAGCTTCCGGCAAAAGTCACAGAAGGCCAGCGTGAAGAAGGTCTTTCGCACCTGTTTAATCACCGAAATAACCCTCTGAGTTATTACGAAGCTTCTGGATGTTTCCAAAGCACAGTATATTACAGTCAAGGTGGAGGAGAAAGAGGTCAACGTGTCTTTAAGAAACTCTTTAAGAAAAGTAAAATCAAGAATAGAAATCACCACACCTATAACATGTGACCTGTTAGCTCTAACTTTCTCTCTGTCATTTCAGATTTATTTTAAAGGGGACCTATTATGCAACATTCACTTTTACTTGGTGTTTAAACACTGATGTGTGTCCATAGCGTGTGTAAACAACAACCAGGCTATAATGGTAAAAATCTACCCACTCCTTTTTTTATATATATATATATATATATATATATATATATATATATATATAATTATATATATAATTCCCATAAATCAGAAGCAGTGTCCCAGATTTCCCCTACTGTGACGTCAGTCACATAGTCTGCCATGTTTATATCCTCGCTATAGCACCTATTGATATAATGTCTGCGCCACATAAACATTACAAATGTTCTGTTTTTGGATGTACAAATCAACAAAAATAAATCAACAGCATCTGAGCACTGAGGACACAGTGGATGAATTTCATGTATGAAGGAAATGTGCCGAAGAAATTAGGTAAAGTCAGATATGCTTGTGCAAATAATTTTACGTCTGACTGCTTCGCAAACGAGGGTCAGTTCAACGCTGGATTTGCACAAAATTTGATTCTGAAAAATGGGTCAATACCAACTGCTCGTACTCAGACTTCATATCCGGAAAAAGCAAGTATCGCACTTCATATTTTGTGAATGTTTCTGAATCGCGTTTCTTAATGTGCTTGTCAGCATGCTGTATGGCTAATGTGGCAAAATATGATTATATAAATTATAACCGTAAACAAAACAATACATGTTCTATCTCCATGCAGCATTTACTCTCAGGCTATGTAGGCATCATACTACAATTCCCACATGAGCGCCTGTACAACAATTTATAGATGATAGATTTATAGACTTGCTGACCAACAAGTTGAATAAAGTTAACTTGACAACAACTACATAAATTCATAAACTAACCATTCAGAAACTTAAAGGGATAGTTCACTTTGAAATTAATTTTTTATATGTTTTAGCTTACCTCAAGGGCATCCAAGATGTAGGTGTCTGTTTCCGCAGTAGTTTCAATTTTGATATTTTTAGGTCAAACCGTTCTTGTCTGTCAGTCATATAATGCAGGTCGATGGTCATTGTCTCAAAACACAAGCACAGAGTCCAAATTAAAACAATTCCCCATCGTCCAAATGAAACAATTCCCCATCGTAAGTACACATTGATGGCCTAAGACACGAAACGAGCGGTTTGTGTGAGAAAACGAACAGTATTTATATCGTTGTTATCTCTTGAAAACAGCACACGTCCAAATGATCTGACGGCGCCGGCGGGTATAGATATATACATAGATGTCGCCTTGGCTACGGTTTCGTTCCAATGAACTGCAGTAGCGAAGGCGACATCTAGTGTATACATCTATACCCGCCCGCGGGCGGGTATAGATATATACACTAGATGTCGCTTGGCTACGGTTTCGTTCCAATGAACTGCAGTAGCCAAGGCGACGTCTATGTTTATATCTATACCCGCCCGCGCCGTCAGATCATTTGGACGTGTGCTGTTTTCAAGAGATAACAACGATATAAATACTGTTCGTTTTCTCACACAAACCGCTCGTTTCGTGTCTTAGGCCATCAATGTGTACTTACGATGGGGAATTGTTTCATTTGGACGATGGGGAATTGTTTTAATTTGGACTCTGTGCTTGTGTTTTGAGCCAGTGACCATAGACCTGCATTATATGACTGACAGACAAGAACGGTTTGACCTAAAAATATCAAAATTGAAACTACTGCGGAAACAAAGACACCTACATCTTGGATGCCCTTGAGGTAAGCTAAAACATATCAAAAATTTATTTCAAAGTGAACTATCGCTTTAATGTTGCATTCTAAAAGTTGTAACTTCTACCAGAGCCTCTTCATCTCCGGTTTAAATGTATACGGCTGAACACCGCTATTCAATTTCTGACATTTTGGCTGCGTTAGATTCTCCAGTTTTGTTGTTGCCAGAGTATCCGAAGCATTACCTGCCTCTTCCGGAAAGGGGGCGGGAAGCTCGTTTGCATTTAAAGGTACACACACAAAAACGGCATGTTTTTGCTCACACTCAAAAAGGAGCAAATTGGACATGCTATAGTAAATGATCTGGGAGGTATTTTATAGACTCTTATTAGAGATATTACATCTTGTAAAAAGGGGCATAATAGGTTCCCTTTAAGCCACAGCTTGTGGTCAGTTTCATCATACTCACAAAATTATGGGTCGTCAGTGGCACATTCTCTAAAACCTCAACATGGAGCTCCTCCCCCGTCAACCAGGAAATGTCTGTGTCCCAGCCAATAGGCTTCTTCTCCCTAATGTGGGCAGGACAGACATTAAATGTGAAGTACAGCTGGCAGTGTGACATAACCTTGGTTTTTGCACTAGTGATGGTTAGAACAGTTATTACCCATCCTGAACCCTGTAGACCGCACAGCATTCTGGGATCAGGCCTCGCATCATCAGAGCCTTCTTTAAGGAGTCTCTCAGAGTTATCCCACAACGAGCTGGAACCTGAAACGCACACATAAACCACTTACTCAAGTAACTTTTATCTCCTTGCAGTGAGACTGTGGCTACGTCTGGGCACGTTTGATTTCTTGGCTCCTACTCATAGAGCCGCTTCTCTTTGCTAAACCAAAAGAGACAAGCTGAGCAGATAATCAAAATAAAGGGGGTCACCTATATTCGCTAATTTCCCATGGACTCCCGGCGCTCTAAAATCTGGTTGGAGTGGAAATTCCTTTCAAAAACCTCTTTTTAAAGCCCTGCCTGAAACCTTACTGTGAAGTATTGTCAAAATATCCTACCACATCTGTACATGACAGAACTCCTCAAATCCAGCTGTGGGTAAAACATTACAGACGTAACTCACCCCATTTTTCAGATCCCTTACCTGATATTCTAGTCATAAAGCCAGTATTATATTAGTTACATATTATTTTAGCATTTATATAGTTTACAGTCAATTTTTTTTGGTACTTTTTCAAAATGTTACATATAAAAGCAAAACAGTGGCAAGTATTCAGTAACAAATAATATCCAGCAACTCACCACCGTCCTCTGTTTGTTGGGCAGGAAAACCCTTACGATGGGTTTCTGGGGCGAGCGGGGATTCCCTCGTGATGCGTCAGTGGGGGTCTGCAGGACAGCCAAGGTGTTTGGGGTGATGGGGGCACTCTGGGCGCCCGGTCCCTTCACATCCAGCAGGGTGAGTGTCGGCGAGGAGCAGAACTCTGTTCCGTTTCCAATAGCCTCCAAAAGCTGCTGTTCCCGCTGCTGTAATGCATCCAGCTTACTAGTGTACTCCTCATAGGCCTGTGGCGTTGAGGAAATATATCATTAAGACTTTATGAACGTTTCACATAAATGCTCATGTTTTGAACCTGTTGGAGGATAAAGATCTGAGGTTATGCATTTGCTGTTATTGCATACACAAGAGGGAAAATTTTACTGCTTCAATAAAATATTTCCATCAGTTCTTTTCCTCCTCTGAATTCATTCATTAGTTTTAATCTAAACTCATGGAGTGACCTTTTTTTTTTGTAGGCAACAACTATCGTTTCATAGAAACAGAGTTTTCCACTAGCATGTTGCTAAGCTAATGACAATAATAGGAAAACTTAGGAATCGTATATGGAAATATTAGGAAAAAGTGATTTTTATTTAACACTTGAATTATTTCAACTAATTTTACCCACTTTGTCCACACACTTGCATAGATTTCTGCACTAGGCTTGTTGTAGTTATTTGGAGAGTGGGATGGACACTTTGGATACTGCCTCAGAATTTGACCAAACAAGACATATTAAAGATGCTTAACTTTTATAACAGCCGTAGTGTTGGGAGTGTGCCTATGATGCCTTAAAATGCTGCCTATTTAGGCTGTTCACGAGAGTTTGGAACAAAGGCCAAAAGTTAATTGTAACTGTAGATGGTATCACTTCATTTATAACATCACCATTAACTTTCTTGGTATAGTAAAACACCTTTCACATCACACCCATGACAGCAACTCTTTGTCGGGCCAACTCACCTCCAGGTATATAGATGGCGGATTGTGTTCTCCTCCAAACTTATCTAAAAGGGCTTCTAGGTGCTCCTGGGTTAACTTAATCATCTGTTTGATGTTCCATATCTGCAAAGAAAATGAGAGTTAGGCAAACCAAAATTCCCCAGCTTCCTTCTTATGAGAAGGTTCCACTGATTGGACAAGTGTTTGAGCAGATACATTTGAACTTCACCATAGATGAATGAGAACCTCATGACTGTGCTAAATCTAATAAACACAGAATCGCTTGCTTGTCTCCACTAAGCTGTAAGAACTGTCACTGGACGGCTGTCTCAGGCCCTGCTCACAGTAAATGTGCAATATTAATTAAGTCTTGAGGTGTGAAGCAAATGAAACACTGACAGTGAGCTCTAGCAAAGAAACAGCTTCAAAATGCATCAACCGAAGTGTGTATTATATTCTGTTAAATACTTTTTCCAGTCCCAAGCACTAAATTATTATTATTATTAACAATAGCTATATTAGCGTCCACGCCAACGCACAACATCAGTTTATAATAAGCGCGTGCTGCAGTTTTTGTCAGCTGCTTTAAATGCCCCAGCTCTTTAAAGCAGGATTGATTCTGATTGGCAGTCAATGTTTTTA
Organism: Rutilus rutilus; assembly: GCF_951802725.1. Classification (NCBI taxonomy): domain Eukaryota; kingdom Metazoa; phylum Chordata; class Actinopteri; order Cypriniformes; family Leuciscidae; genus Rutilus; species Rutilus rutilus. The sequence goes on from NC_140212.1 coordinate 10,043,269, forward strand.
TCGTTCATCAGCTAGAAAAAAAATATTCTGTAAGTGATTGCAACAATATTGTTTCTCTGTGTAGTTATCATAATAGCTGTGGTGTGGACTGCTATTCTTTTACATTTAGAAGGAAAAACTAGGCCTATATCTTTATCGTTATCATCCTTGGTGTAAACAGGCCTTTACTCCATTTGTTTGAGCATCCCAAACAACCTGACAAAACAATACTGGCTCAACCAAAGGTGTACATTTGGGGGCGGGGCTATCCTTGTGTTCAACCAATGGAAGCAGGGGAGATCTTCAGGAAACCTGTTTTTTCTTTTTTGCAATTTTTATTCGTGTCCCTAAACAACAACAACAACAAAAAAAATCACCTTTAACTGTCGGATCTGATACTGTAAATGTACTATTTATGCTAAATCTTCTGACATTCACAATCCTAATGTCAATATTTTTAAACATCCGAGACATTTGTCAGGAGATGAGTAAACTAAAATTTTTAATTATTGAAGATTTTATACATTTAATTATAGCACAATTTTAAAACAATTGGTGTGCATAAGGTCATGGTTAGCTATGTTTCCAACATCCACATATTTGTATGCGAATTTTAGGATATTGCAGAAAAAAAAAAAAAAAAACTGCTGGATGGAAACACCAAGACTTGCATAAATTCAAAAAATTTACACAATAAACATATACACCCAATTAAGGCGGATACTTTTTTTTATCCAATGTTAGACATGCACTTAAACTATGATTATAGCCTATTTTTCAATGGGTTGCAAGCATTTGCTCAAGGAAACATCCAAGCAAAGTACTTGTTCTAAAAAGCCAATAAACATTTTTCAATTTTGCCAAGCAATACAAGCAGCATCATAAAATACTCCCAAGTTTGTTGGAAAATGTCCCAGCCAAGTGAACACAATCTGACAGTGCTACAAAGCTTTACAAGTAAACTTTATTATGATCACCATTTTGAGAAGCAATTTTCCAGCAGACTGTCAAGAAACTTGGAATGCCTCAACGCCCCCATGAAATAGCACATTTAAATGCATCTAACTTTAGTTCTGATTAAAAATCCTGCATTCCGAGAGTCAAGCTGCCACTTGATTCCTAATCAACGGTGCAGATAAACTGGCTCTACTAGTCAAATTAGTGCAAGAAATAGCTAAAAGGTACCCGTGACAAGGGACTTTCTCAGTAGTCTTGCCAGTATCAACACCTGGCAGTCAAAGATTGCTGACAGTTTCTTAAACAGACATTTGTTACAAGCCTTTCTTTTAGAGCAAACCCCATGTGGTAATATACTCTGTGTTTCCAACATGATGCAACATAACCAAGACAGTTTAAAATAGCTCAATACATGAAATACTTGCAGGCTTCTCTACAAAGGGAAAGTTCACCCAAAAATGAAAATTCTCTCAATATTAAAACATCCTCATTTCATTTCAAACATGTATTAATTTCTTTCTTCTGTAGAACACAGAAGCAGAATTTTTGAGGACTGCAACTCAGTTCCCCCCCCCCCCATACAATTTCATAGAAAGGAACCAGACCTTTCAAATTGACAAACACCATATTATGTTCCAAGGCTTCTAAAGCCATACGATAGCCCTGTATAAAGAACACACTGAAAATGAAATTGTTGTATTTGAATGATTCATTAATGAATGATTGATCCGGTTCTCAAGTTCAATTTGATCCAGTTGTGACAGTTAAGCCCATTGGAGGTGAAGATTTTAAAATACAAATTTTTGGGTGAATTATTCCTTCAACATTCAAGTCAGTAATGTAAAAACTAGCTGACAACAAATGCTGTAGCCAAACATTCAAGATTCTAGATCAATGTATAAATTGAAGAAACTGCCACCGCATAACCCATCTAAGTAATGTTTATTGGGTAGATCAGATGCATGGTATACCCTTCGTGGTTATGGCCCTGAACATCAATAAAACTGTTAACTAGGTTTATGGACTCTTCAATCAGATGAAAACATGCTCCACTCTTTAATTTAAGAGCAAATTTAGTGCTAAAAAGTATGAGTAAAAAAAAAAAAAAAAAAAAAAAAAAGTAATACTAAAGTAAATATAGTTACGATTACCAAAAAAAAAGAAGAAAAAAAGCAACACAAGTCCCGTGTATAATTGGACAGTATAACCCTGTTACAGCAGCCAGCAATAAAATTAATCTAATTACCACTAAGCACTCATACAATGATGACTTAAACAAGCTGCTCTTTAATCCAACTAGTCTTCCATCTAAATAGGGAAGCTGTTTCCTGAATAAACAAATTTGTAACCTGTTCCATGACGGTGTAAACTTTTTTTTTTCTTTCCGAATTAAACAGAATGAATGGATGCCCTGCTGGAAAATCTATCTTAAGTCGGTAGCAGGGAATTGACACACGGTAGATGGTTTCTAGATAGCTTGAGAAAACAGAAACCAGCTGAAAAGTTGCCCCAAAAAAACAAAAAACAAAACAGCTACCACTTAGTTGAACTGTTTTTGGAACATTTCAGTTGGTTTCTAGCTTGTAGACAGCCAACAAATCACCTACCAGCTGGTAACACCAGCTTAAGGTGGTTTCTGGAACATTGTACATGGTCAACTAGCTAATAACCAGCATGTTTCTAAACACAGCTACTAACTTAAGCTGGATGTTCCAGCAAGGAGCAGAATGTACCCAGTAATACCCCAGTGTGTACATCGAACAGCAAAGGCCCCTTATAGCTGCATATGTGATTTGTGCAGACAGACAGTTGACAGCTTAGAAGAAAGAAGCATAATGCATTACATTTATACGGGGTCACAAAATGAATATGGAACGTTCGCAGGGCTCCATGCACGAGCACAATGACATCACTGCAGATTTAAATGTAAATGTAAATTTAAATGCATTCGAACGCAGACTCGCGCCAGCTGGTGACACAAAGGAGATAAAACAATGCACGCGAGCAGTTAATATATTCCCAGTTGCATCTGCAGTTTTCCATTAATACGATGCATCGCAAGGTGAGATACGAAGCATGCATGCATGCATTGCAGCGGGGTCTGGTGGGGAAATAAAGCCAATGAAACACGAACAGGCCTTCTGATAAACATTGGCTCAGAGAACTGCAATGAGAGAATTATAAATGGCGTCATTCGGAAATGCACCTTGCGAAAATGCATAAGCGCACGATATAAGATTTGGTCGCCTTAAATATTGGTGCATCATCTCTCTCCCCTGCAATGCATTGCATCCCCCCACGATCCGTATTACAGCCGGTGTTTCCTGAACATCTCCATCCAGCCCCGCTCCGCTCTACAGCCGAGCTCTCCTTCAACCCTGACTCCCCCATTGTACCTCCTCGGGAATGTCCTGTTGACATTCGGGGATCGCCGCTCCTCCGGGACAGGCGGGTTCGAGCCCCGCGCCCAGCTCGTCCAGTCCCGGGTCCCGCTCTGGATCGCGGTTCATGCTGTCTCCGTTGAAGACGGGCGGTGGGGACTCGGCGCTGCTCAACGCCGCCATTTTAAACCACGAGAAACTGAGTGGAAAATAGAGGAAAGAAACAGAGAAAGAGACAGGAGGGGGAGACAGATTCACCAAATGTAAACCCGTGGAGGGGTAAATGGGGATACTGGACGCCGACCAATGCACTAATATTAAAGTGTAAATTCTAAAACGAACAAGTCACAATTTTGTTTCTGCCATGTCTTTCATTCTACTTGAATTATACTATCATATTAGTTTATCTGGTAGACCATTTCAAGGCAGCCGTTTAATCTATAAACTGATTTTAAACAAAAAGCTCTGCATATAAACATTAATATTTATGTATATTACCTATAAAGACTGAACAGAGTGCATCCAACATGACTATCATTTGGCCAGATGTGTACAAAACATACTTTATCATGTCTGATACACTAATTTCTAAGACTTCTAAATTATGAACATCATCAAGCCTGTTGTTCAGTCTTCTACACTTTTTTAGTAAGTAAAATATATTTTAGTATATAAAGTAAACATAAGAATAACTTTAGATTCTTCTCATTATATTTTTTTAAGAAAATACAGGTATCAAATATGATACAACAGGCTATTGAGAAATATGTATTTGTATCTCTCAATCATCATTGTATTGCATTGCATTATGTTTTGCCTGCCACATTTAAAACTACAAAGCATTGATCATAAAACTAAGCATTTAAATACCATCTTTAATAAGACATAGGCTACTACTGGGAGATAGAGAACAACTGATATTTATATGCATATTATGTAGGCCTAAGTAGTTGTACTGTTGTACAAATTTAATAGATGTACAACATTTTTTGATTTGATGAAATCAAAATTTGATATGAAGACATAAAAAATAACAACAGCTGCATGAAATGGCATATTTTTGTTCAGTTTGATCCTAAGAATAAAACTGAGGTTTTCTCCTTGAGTGTAAGCTCCATATTCTCACTATGGTTTATAAGAGTCTGATGTGTCAAATGATACAAAACAAAGCCGTAATGCATATATTTAAACTTTTAGACAATGTAAAATAAACTGGTCTGTTACAAAACGTAGATTTTTTTCTGACTATAATTTCATGTCAGGCTTTTCAGAGTTAAGCATACTTTGTAAAAAAATTACATAATTAATTATCGAGCCAAAAACATTTTCTCATTGTTATTTGTGATACATCGTAGTATTTGAATAGCATTACTGCTTTGTTTATGCAGTATCATCATCTTTTTATGTACGCCTACAACTGTCTATAATGTAATGAGTCCTTGAGCTTTATAAAGCCTCTATATAAATGAAACTTAATACGTTTGACAGAATAAACCAAAAAATAGGAACTTAATCTGTTGCACAATAATATCTGAGTGATTAAGGAACTGATGACCCTCTTGTGCCTGTGATTCTTGGAGGAAGATTTTTTTAAAGATGCAATTTTATCATCTTTATCATATTGGGGGTGGGGGGTTTCCGAATATAGACGGGTTCACAAAATGGCATGTCATCCACAATCAACGTTGTTGCTACATAAATGCAAAATTTCCATTATGGGTCAATTACAGTATATGGTGTATTGATATATATATGGCACAAATGTAACACTATAATATAAATGATTGTATGTCATTTATGCATGTATGTCATCTAGGAATGTGCTTTTCTCTCTTTATAACAGTCCATAATCTGAATTGTCTTTTAATGCTACGCAATGGCATTTCAACCATGCATCATTTAAAATTAAAATAAATAAAAAATGCTTGTGCGCTAATAGTTTATTATCCCTTTCAGAATTTTCTAATTATTTTCTTTCAGTGTAGTCTTGGAAAGACAAACCTAAACGTGTTGGTTAGGCAATGGATGTTCCATTATGGAAAACTGGCAACACTCTGCAGAAAAGCAAAATCAAAACCATGTCAATTTTTTTTAAATAAGGCTAAATGAAGATGCAAAATGTACAAAAAATCATATTTAATTTCCATCACAGATGTCATGTTTCTGTTTTTTTGTTTTTCACCACAATCTCTGCTACTATAACGTTGCCACTGTTATAAACAATGTCCCGTTGTCCATACAGGTATTTAGCTCAGTTTCTTCACCAGATTCTCAAGTGTCCGTTCATAAATAGCTGAAATGTGTTGGTCTACTTCTTCTTTGTGGCTCTCTTCCCTTCTCCCTTCTTAGGTTTTCCTTTCCCCCGCAGTTTCCTCAAGCGTCTCATTTCCTCCTTGAAATCCTGGTGCTCATCCCTAAAACGTTACCAGAAAAATGTCATCAACAAAAACAGAAGAATTTGAAGATAAAATGTTCATATGTGCACTATAATACTATGCCAGAGCCTACCTGAAAAGTCCCAAATATCTGAGTTTCTGGGTCATTGAATAGTAAATCTTGTGCGGGGGGTACCAGTCATACACTTCTTTTCTCTGGGCCGGAGGGGGTTCTTTAAAAAAATCAACCACTTTCATAGACTTGGAATCTGTGTGACGGGACACATCTCCAAATATTCGGGCGCTCAGACGGGCCATGCGCAGGGCATAGCTAGAAAGACCAGCCATCTTCACCTAACAGAGAACACACAGATAAATGCATTAGTTAAATGACATATGCATGCATTAATGGAGATAGATAGATAGATAGATAGATAGATAGATAGATAGATAGATAGATAGATAGATAGATAGATAGATAGATAGATTTAATTCCATATCTTTACATACATGAGTGCATTTTATTAAAGAGGCTGCAGTTGTTTTGTAGACACCTGGCAGATAATTTATCCAAATATTGTTTGCTTACCCTTTATTAAAATCCCGAACGAAGCAGGTGAGGTCCAAAAATATAGACTTTATTGTAACGGCATGTGGACATTAGATACTTAACAATACATACAATTCAATAACTAGTTTAAATACTCGTTTATGGTTAGTTGACAGTTCAACCTTCATGCGCTCAAACACACATTGGGGAACATAAAAGATGAGCATGCGCGGAGCAGGTCAAGCACTTCCTCTTATTCCACCGTCTCGCAGGTCCTTAAAAACAGTATGTGATATGTCATTCAATATTATCAAGTAACATTCATTTTACTCATTTCTAATTTCCCCGAGTTAAATATTATAAAAGCTTATGAGGATATCTTTCTGTAATAATAAGACTTATTGGTGCTACAGATTTCTTTCTTTATTTGTAAAAACTACGGCTTAAAGGACCTGGCCGTTGACGATACTTCATTACAAAATAAATTAGATTTCGTGTATTCAGTCAGTGATTCGTGACTTCATCTTAACACAGTTAAATATTACGTTTAATAGAGTCGAAATAACTTGTGTGTGTGTGTGTGTGTTTGTTTTGTTTTGGCATCCTCTTTTACTGTGGAAAATGCATACTGTCTATGGGAAAATGTCTCGTACGTCACAGGAAGTCGTACTCCTGCGAAATCATTCCGTATGCGAATATTTGACGAGATAAAAGTTCTGTCTTGGTAACGGCTTTACATATTTACATAGTTTATGGTTATGTTCTCATAGTTTATGATTATGTTATGTAATAATTTAATGATTTAAAATAAACTTTCTTTATATTTATTTAAATTTAACACGAAGGTAACTTAGTTTTTTCATTAAATGCGTTAACAAGTTGTTAACAACAGTGTGAAGTATTGAGCACGAGGTCATTGGACAATTAAATAAAATTATGATTTTATTTTAAATGTATCGAAAATCATTTAAAATCATTATTATTAAACCAGTCAAGGCTTGTGTGACGCACACTAGATTTGCTGTGATATATTTGTTCACTAGATGGCGATATATATACATTAAAGACATTAAAAAAGAGAGAAGCACTGAAGAATAATACTGATAAATAAATAAATAAATTGATGGACAGCTCTCTGGATTAGCATGACAATCACGTTTTTCTTTTCCTTCCAATGGATGTATCTATTAACACAATTCTGGGGACAAAAAAAAGGAACAAGATAACACATCCTCAAATAGCACAAGACAAATTGCCTTGTGTATCGGCTGCATTTTTTAGATTACATTGTTCAGGTTTCACTGTTAGCTGCAAATAAGTTCCAAACAAACTTTGCCTCCCTTAAAATGTAATTAAAATGTAGCTGTCAAGCTGTCATTCATACTGTTCCAGAGACAATTACAGCCTGACAGAATTCAATAAAGAAAAGACATCTTTGAATATAAAATAATAGTCAATCCAATGCAAGTCAATATTATGCAGTTTCAGACCCATTTTGCAAAATTATGTCACATTCAATATCTGCCAATAGTAGCTATCGCCTAGAACATGGCATAAAGATCGACTTAAAGTTTTCCTCAATTCTGTTCTCTTCTAGATTAGAAGGACAAATACATGACATTGTTTTCACTGAAATGCAAAACATCTAAAATTTTATGTTTCATATACGTATATTTGTTTGTCATATTCTAATGCAAATAATATTCTCTTTTGTTCACTTTATTGCATGTTGATTTAGTAAGAAAACTTTACAAATAAGGTCCCATTAGTTAAAGGTAGGGTAGGCGATTTGTTCCATAAATTTTGTTTTGTTATGCTGGTTGAAAGTCTCTGCACATCCTGATAGCAATCACTAAGTTAAATGTATTTATATGTATATATATATCCGTGGAAGGCATAGGCCATAAAATGTTCATCCAATCATCATGTTCATGTTCATCCATTAGGTCCGAATGCAATGATATGATTTTTACAGTTCATACTGAACCAAAACAATGATATTATGCTGCATTCACGTCATAACTATTGCAGTTTGGAAGAGATGGAAACCTGTGGCGTTATACTCAGAGTCGGAGTGGTTCATGACCCGAAATTATGCATTTCAATGGCAACACTATCGATGGCGAAATTAATCTGCAGCAATCAGGTGTTACAGGTCTCAACTCTTTGAGTTATGTTGATTATTGTAATATTATATGCTTTGAGACATGAGGTATAGTTCAACGCCATTTCTTGTGAAGCTTTTGTTTTTTGAAGGAGGCGTGGATCTGGAGACACTCTGAAGAGAGGGTGGGATCTTATGCTTTTAAAGCTAGCTTGCTTTTGCTAGCCGCTACAAAATTAGTGAATTAACATTAACAATGAGAAATATATTTGTTCAGTATTTATTTAAAAAAAAATCTTTACAAGTTGTTCATTGTTAGTTCATGTTAAGTCCATTTACTAGTAAATGTTGAGATTAGCATAAACTAAAATTAAGAAATGCTTTAGAACTTTTTTCATTGCTAGTTCATGTTAATTAATGTAAGGGAGAACAAATTGAACCTACTGTGTTACCAGAAAACATTTAGCCTATTAACCAATAAATTGCATATCAAAGGTGAACAGTGTATCTAAAACATTTAGGCCTATATTAAACAAGTGGCCTGCCAAATGTTGATTTTCCATTAAAACTGCATCTTTACTAACGTATAGCCTCATATATATCAATCTCGTTTACATACACACACAAATATAAAGAACACGAGAGAAGCTGTGGCAATCCAATAAAAAAGAAAGCGTGTGTACAAGGGCCTCTCTGACTGCTCAAACAGATGCCACCACTCTCATTCATTATTCAGCAATATACCTGACTGCTGTTGGTTCTGGACAGTGCATAGTGGTTTCAAATAACAAACCTTTATGGAAGGCTTTTGGTCTGGTGTAGTATCATTTTATAGCGCTGGTGATGCAGAATGACAAAATGAAAGATTCTGCAACCTTTGATTATTTATTCATGAAAGACACTAGTTTACTTCAGTAAGTGTAAATCCTAGAGTGAATGCCAACAAGGCGACTCCAGTTACAGTTCGACACGGAACCAAGAGCAGTAGTGCGACTCCTTTAAGAAGCCGCTTTAATAAACAATGAACATCTCATATTGACAGCATGACATCACCGCTGTTTTTCCCAGACAGAGGCAACATGCACGGATGATGTTGAGACCATATTGTCCGAGGAGGAGGATGCACAATCCGCCAAATGTTCTGATATCGATAGACTCGTTTAAACGTTAAGCTTTTGAGATGCGGCGTCGTTGAACGGTTTGATATTTCCTGCGCAGAGCATTTATAAACGTGTGTCGCTGTTGAATAGGATTATTTGGCAGTGAATATCAGCATATAGCGTATCATACAGTCACTGCAAACGCAAAATGGTCTGGAGATGCATTATTGGAGTGGAGTGAACCCGTTTTGTCAGTTTTAATTGGGGTGAGTGCGGAATTTAATTCACTTGATCAGTCTTATAAACGGGGCCCGTTCAATGGATGCAATAAGAGCAGATGTATTATTCTTAAACATTCCTTTACATAAATTATATACTATTGTTATCACAATTAGCCTAGCCTACTATAAATTCGATTTAAATAACGCTTAGTTAATTTAAGTAATGTCGAGTCATCTTAATAGGCTACATTTCTCTTTGACAGTCAGCAATGTGATAAATGTTTTGTTCAATGCATCCTACATATTCCAGAGAGAATGTAGCCTATGAAAAAAAAAAAAAAAAAAAAAACCTGACTGACGCGCGACTGTGCATTTCTATGAAATAGATATGTAACATAAACCGGACAGCAAAAATCTATAGTCTGTCAGCGCCAACCAAAATGGGATGGGAAGGGTTGGGAACCGAAAACCTGTTCTTATTCAGAACCGGTTTTTAGCCCATTTAATAACGGAACCGAACCATTTTCATCCATTTCTGTTCTTTTAACGGTCCTTCAGCAATTACCGTAATTAATATTAAAATAATTACTTCGTTAATTAGGCTATTCTTCCGTCAATGTGAACGGAACTAAAATACTCTGACAGTTTCCCGCATTAGCCTACTAATATTCGCTGAATTTACCGAATCTTCACGCGACCAGTACAGTCCGAGAATCACTCTTAAGAACTGGTTCTTTTTAGTGAATTAAAACATTAAGTACCATACCAAAAACGTAGTCCAACTCCAGAACTAATTATGAGCTGGTTCCTTTTTGTGAATTGAAAACATGCGTGAACATTCTAGTTCGATTCCCGAACGAATGACTCGGTTCTTTTTAAATGATTCAAAAGCACTTGTTCATCATTGGTCGACTTCTTAAAGACGTTTGAGCAACGCATAGGTCTCTAGTAACGCTTATTGTCATTTGACCACTAGCACAGTTGACGAATCGACAGCATACTATGCAAAATACTTATGAAAACAATTAGACTCCTACATTGTCTGTTAGGCTGTATTTGTGATGGAATTTATAATGACGACAAATAGCCTGACATCCTGGAAGGATCGTTTTTAGACGCTTGCAACAGAAAGCGCGTGACTGTTGCTATGGTTACCGCGATTTATCTAGCGCCAGATGAAGTCCCGCCCTCTGACAAACTTATAATCTAACTTTTGTGGTTACTGAAACGTTTGCGAACACAATTGAAACGTATAGCCTACTTGAATATCCACACACACCTTCTCTGACTTCCTTTGTGGGGGTTCAAATCTAAACCCAAAATGAAGGGCACTCTAGCTTTAATGCAATATAATAACAATGGTTAAAAAAATCTTCCTCTGCTTTTTTTAAAGGGTTGGTTCGTGTGAACGAGGACCTGACTGAATCGTCTTGTCTGGTTTCATCACTGTTATTGGATGGGAAGGGCTACGGATGGACCTTAAATAAGGCTTATATTTTCTGTCGGGCTTCAGCTCGAGGTCTTCAATAGAAACAGATTCCTCTGCACCGACTGATATCAGTTCTCTCAGTCCGCGTGCCCGGCGGGATGCGGGTGCACGTCGAGGAGCTCTCCAAGCTGTTGTGGTGCTGACGCGGCTCTGAGCGAACGCGAGCATGGCTGCTGGGAAGTTGCTGCTCTACGCCGGTCTGTCTCTGTCCCTCTGCGCGCTCGGGATGCTGGCAGTGGCTATGTGCTCCGACCACTGGTACGAGACGGACGCCCGGAGGTACCGAGAGAGGTGCCGAAGTTTCTCCAGCCGCCGGAAGGACCCGGGCTTTATTTACATCCCCAACAACAGCCTCCCTCTGCGGGCGAGCCGCTCGCGCCTGGACCACTGGGAGGAGAAGCTGCTGCTGGCGCGGAACAGACGGCAGCTGTTCGCCATGAGCGCCGCCGATGAGTGCAGCAGGCAGTATAACTCCACCAACATGGGGCTGTGGAGCAAATGCCATCGGCTTGGATTTGATCAAGATATCGAGGACTTCATTCGAAAAGGTAGGACAGTGATGTTTTGTGTCTAACAATGTGAAAGGCAGACGTGATATCATATTCTTATTAGAGTGTTTGCAAGGCAGCAGTGTACCGATATTCCTCAACATTCTGGTCAAGGTTTATTCTGGAATCCTAACATTAAAACTATTAATTCAGTCTGAATCGCTTAAAATTATATTTAAACTTATAGTTCTGCTATCTAATTTATAAACAGTGTATCTTTTAGATAAACCAATAGGCTGTTTCACCGATATTTTTATCATATATTCACAATTTTCTACATAATTCAGTGATGGGGTCAACCGATAATTAATCAAGCAACATTTTACATTACAGCCATTCATACTTTAATCCAACAACAACAATAATAATTGTTACATAAAAAAAGTGTTAATTAATTATTGGTTAACTCAGAGAACCTACATTAGTTGTTATTATTATGATTGTATTGGTTTATAGTCATTATGTATATTCTACAAAATAAAATAAAATAAAAACGAGTTATTTTCCTTTTTTGTTTAAAGAAAAATCAAATATACGTTAAAAAAATCAGTTTTGCGTTTTATCCTTAACTTGATAAAAACTATTTACAAAAATATCTGCATCTGTACTGGTCATAAAAAAAACAATATCAGCTGATCTCTATTTTTTAAACAAATTTGAGACTAACGTTTTAAACTTTTCCATTGATGTACACTGAGTGAATCAAATATATTTGAATATTCAGCATTCAAAATGCAACATCTGTGATGGTGTCATTGTAATATTTGCATTCTGAACTGTGTCGCATTTATTTTGACCATCCATCCATAGCCAACCAATATAAAGTGGCAGCCTGAAAGTATGAAACTTTAGCACTACTCTTTGCTACGCAGCAAGCACATGTACTACTTTCAGAAACAGCAGATTTATTGCATATCTCTTTGCAGTGCAAGATTTGCTAAAACACTGAAACATTTTCATCCATAAACTCTTGACATACACAAATTGATGTCAGCCTTCTAAACTGGAGGCCCACAGGCCCACTAAACTGGATGTGCACAGACACAAATAATGTGTAACAAACAGAGATGGTGAAAAAAATAGAGTTCACCACTCATGTATTAGCTGTGATGAGTGATGAGTACTTTGCATTTGAAGGTGCGAAACCCTATGGCTAGTCTCACATTATGGGACTTATTATCTTCCACCAAACTAAGTTAATTTACTCCTCAATGGTTAGAGGCTTATGTAATGAATATATTAATAGCCACACACACACACACACAAAGATGTCTATAAATATATCCCAAGCCTCAAACTATGTCAGCCCAAACACTGTAGACTGTGCTTCAGTCAAGTTACACCAAAACAATAGGCCCAGAGTTGCTGAGAGTCGCATACTCTCCAGTTACACGCTAACCTCTGTCTGCAAATGTGCGCATGTTCTGGGAAAGTAGCAGCACAAAATGCCCTCTAAAATAAAAACAAGCTTAATTTTGCTTATTTGAATCGTGTCACCTCCGCTGGTACCTGTGCCTAATGTGTGTGTGTGTGTGCGATTATGTAACTGGGATTTTGTGGTGAAGAGGTGCCCCTGTAGTGCTGTGTGTTATGACTGTGTGCAGTACCAGCCGATTGTGTATTGCACCATCAGCAAAAGCTCATTTAACTCTCTGGGGCACCTGCCAGCCACATACTGCGTGCTGATTTGGGGTGGGGGGTTGCATTGATAGAATAATGCAGTGTTATTCTACACCATCTCTGCCATTCAACCTTGGGCGATGGGTGATGATGCAAGTAGCAGTTTGCCTGTGTATCCAAAGTGAAGAATCATTAGCTGACTGTTTTTTTTTGTGAAAACATTTATTGTTCAGATAAACAGCTGTTTCTTTATCTGTGCGTGCCTTTGTTTGTCAATAGCCAAGCCATGCGTCTAATAAATGTGTGAATGCTACCGTTACATTTCTTTTTTAATGATTATTCATATCATTATCTGGGTTGCAAGCACATCATTTTATGAAATGTGCTGACTGTGCTCATAATGGCATTGCCCATCTCTCAGAGGAAGCTTATTCTCTGTCTCTACCCAGGATCCTCTCTTGGGAGAGAGAAGGAGGAATAGAATGATGAATGAGAGAGCAAAGCAGTAGTGCACAGATAAGGGGTCAAAACTTGAAGTCATTCATTGGGAATGAAAAATGCTCCATTTAATCTTGCTATTGTATTTTTTGTGGGAATTTAAATTAAAACCTTTTCACAGACTCCATCTTAACTAGCAAAGATAACTAAAAGTAAGCCATTCGAAGGATGATTCCAGTTAATTTTGTTAAAAAAATGTCGATTGACACAGACGAGACGAAAAATGCACACACACACAATATATATATATATATATTGTAAAATATTAGTCACATATTGTGAACCTTCTTATAATGCACTAAAACACAATGAAAAACTAATGCACATTTAAAAAAAAGTTTTCATATGTTGTTTTTTGTTAAACGTTGGAGAAATTAATTTACAAAATATTTGAATATTTTGTTTAATTTTCCACTTTTATGTCAACTAAAATGTCATTTTTGTTGTCTGAAATTCTTAGTTTTAGTCAGTATAAAACTATAATTAAAAATGTGTTTATTGTAAAAAATATATAATAATAATAATAAAAATAATATACAAAATGTTTGAATATTTTGTTCAATTATTTAAATATAATTTTTTGTCAAAAAAAAAACAAACTTTATAGCAGTCTTATTCTCACAACAGCAGTTGCTCGGGTTTTGCAGAATCCCGGGAGTGTGCGATTTGTGTAGAAATGACAGTTCACCTTTAAGAATTGATTAGCCCCATGCTAGAATGTTACTTATATCACTGGTATTATTCTGGAAGATTTCACATTGTAGCAACATATTGCAGCACAGAGGAAATGGTTTATGTTAGTAGTTTGTAGAAAGACAAACCTGCGCAATGGAAAGGATGACAAGAAATAGGAAATGATGCGAAAGATGGCGGCATCTGGAGTTTGTGGAAAATTGAGAAAGTCTCTCTGAGTGAGAGTGTGAGAGGATGGTGAGATCATGCAGAAACAGCCAACCCATCTCATTGTCCACCATCTGTCCCTGCCTCCCAGAGGGACACCCATCAGGGCTGATGAAGACATTTTAGACCTGGAACACAATCACAGCGACAGGAGAGTGAGATCCAACCTCCCACCATTAATACAGGCAAACCTAACGGTAGGGAGAGAATAGAGATGAGAAACACCACAACACATGCAGTTAGCAGCAAGAAACGGATTACGGACCGAGCCAGTGTAACCTTTAGATCTCAATTGAGACTTTATTTTGCACATTTGGACATTAAATCTCACCTTATTATAAAAAGGGCCCTCCAAATCCATTCTTGCTTAGCAGGCTAGAGCGAAGATAAGGATTGGATTGTACTTGAGTTCTCAAAGGATCTGGCTTCCTTGTTTTCAGTGTTTAAATTGGATGCCATGGGAGGAAGACGCCACACCTTCACAGTTCAAACAGTAAGCCGCACTGGGACTCGGGCGCTGACACTAATCAAATACACAGGTGTTGGGGTGGGATGCTGGGTGCATCTCTTGGGAACAAGGAATAGACTGTGCAATGGAGTTTTTATTGCTTTGAATTTCCTCTTACAATGATTTTATTCCAAGGCATATTATATCACAGAAATTGGGTGTGACTTTCAATAAAGTGTAGAGAAAGGGAAACGCGTTCAGTAATTTTCAAGGCCAGGAGGCATTCAAGATCTTTGGAGGAACTACGCTGAAATAAATGAGGTATCCAATAACCTCCCTTTTCATTTTCTGTTATGGCTTTCATTTCCAACAAATATCCGTATAGTGAAATGCAACTTGACATAGTGCTTGGACTCAGCCCACGACCGGCAGATTACGATTTGGCCTCAAAGTGTGTAAAGCACCTTCATTAGTGCGGGGAGAATATTGCTCACTTAGTTCGAATAAGACGTACAATTGTGCATTTAAGATATGACAGACTTGAAAATAGCGCACTGCTTGATAACAGCGTGTGTTATATCACTTTTCCCCCTCCTGTTTGAAATTATGCTAATGTGATCATTGGCTCATTTTTTCATCACACCATGAAAGATCTCTGACCAGGGAGATGTCACATGGTTCTTCAATGATTTAACATGTGCTTTTGCTTTGGAGTTTTGCGTGGAGTGTGTGCACTAATCGGAGACAGTTTGGGGGGCTTCAGCTAAAAGACTAGCCTAAATATTCTTTAGAAATGCTCTTTTCTCTATTCAAGGCTATTTTTTAACATCCCAAAATGCAACATTCAGGGTACATCAGTTTTTTCCAACGCATTCTCATCCTAGGGCGTCATATACTGACGCTTTTGACATTTCGTCTACATCGAACGCACATGGCACCCTTTAGCGTCAATATGACACGCACAGAGCTTTGTTCGGTTATGGGTAGGTTTAGGTCTGGGGTAGGGTTAGGGTTAGACTGCTAGGAGGAGCCTTCTGGCCCATATCTATCTGCGTGTCATATTGACGCTAAAGGGTGCCATGTGCGTTCGATGTAGACGAAATGTCAAAAGCGTCAGTATATGACGCCTTGGGATGAGAACGGGCTGGTTTTTTCACAAATTCACGCTTTGACGATAACAGTATAGTTTTCAAAAACGCTGAAACCGGTTTTCAAATGTTTGCCTTTTCAGGCCCCCAAAACGCCATTGTTGTGTAAACGAATGGCCAAAACTCATAAAAAGTTTTCTGTTTGTAGTTGAAAATGGTGTCATGTAAATGCCCTCAAAGTTTTCAGGCTTTTATTTAATACGTTTTTTGAATAGGTTAATGTGCAAAAATAATAAGTAAGCCATTTAAAAGATGTTCATTTTGTTTAATTTACTGATAAGTGAACTCCGCGCAAAAAGTCTCTAGCTGTGTCTCATTCTGAAGGCTGCGTCTGTTGGAGACTGTATTTGTCGGCCGCATACGTCATCAAGGATGACTCATTTCATAAAAGTAACCATTATAAAATAGTTGTTATTTCTATATGACTTTGGAATGTAATGGTTACTTTACTGAAATGAGGCAACCTCAATGACGTATGCGGCCGACAAATGCGACCTCTGGAGGACGCAGCCTTCGAAATGAGACAGCTTCTATCTAAACATTAAATCACATGGTTTGAAAACCATTTAAGATGCCGTCATGAAATCAAAATTGATCCTTTTTTACTTTCTTAATTCACATTCCTGGTCTTATTATGCACAATTCATCCGTGCACATTATTCAACATAATTCTTTTTTGTCTTTCATCTAAACAGGACTTGCTCCGCCTCTGAAAGTCTTTCCCTTTCAGGTGGTCATTAAGCCCTTTTGTTGTTATTTTAACCCTCTCCAAACATCTGGCAAATTCTGGTATATAATCTCTATTGCCTACTTTTTACAATCCACTCATTTCCCGATAAAAAAAAACTAACAAGTCAGCGTCACATTTCACCTGACTTTAAAACGGTTCCTCGATAAATCTGTTATTTTAGAACCATGCCTGGAAATCACTCTGGAAATAAGCCACCAGAATACTTCTCCCTAATTAAAACGTATAATTATTTTCCTGTCACACTGCTGTAGGGCTGTTATAATTTGTCCCTGAATGCTAGAAAGCACAAGCCCTGCTTCTAATATTGAGCTGACAGCCGTCTGTGTTTCGACGGGACTGATAAATGTGGCCGTTTCATTTGGCACCACACCGCAGAATTGATATCGGTGAATGCTGCGTGACCTCAAGTCATTGTGAGCCCTGTTGTTTGTCTTTCTGTTTTCCCTGATGAAGCCTGGCACAGGTCTCCTTCTCACAATCAGCCCTGCGAGGTGAACAAAGCGGAGGCGTGGGGGCTGCCACGCAGGGAACTGGAGGAGGATGGTTGGAGGCAGCTGAGACGCTGAAGAAATACCAGTAGTAATGCTGCACCTGAAAGACAGACAACAGATGTGAGAGAATTGCAGTGGAACTGTTGGTAAAATTTCCAGTCAGATGAATGTGACTGCTTTGTGCAATTACAAGCAGAAGTGGAGGGATAAAGAATAGACGGCGAGGGCTGTTAGTCAAGAGGAAATGACACTCGCCCCTCCCCCCTCGTTCGATTCGTCTCACTCCTTCTTGCAGCCCAATTTATATTCTGGCACGCAGATTAGTCTCCTGAAAATGGAGTGCTGATGATTTCACCACCAAAGGATTGGACACTGCAGTGAAGTGAAGGAAGGAATGAGGTGAAAGAATGACCAAAAAGGTGTGTTTTACTCCTCCACAGAAGTCATCAAGAACGGCTCAATTTTTCCAAATCACTTTCTGCTGCTGTTTCACCTCCAAATCATCTCTGTGGTGTTTAGTTGCTAGTTTTGGATATGCTGTCTGTGGGAAATGTTCTTTTGGAGCAGATCAATCGTAGGGAATCTTCGTAAGCTGAGCCATAAGACAAGTAATGCATTTGAAATGGTGAGACAGACATTGATCCATTCAGTAGCTCATTAGTTTGTCATTGAATTTGGGAGAGTGTGATAAACACCGGATGATCTTCACTCAATATGAGAGGGTCAATGCCGAAGCGAAAAGCCTTGGTGCCGTTTAAAATCTGAAAAAGTCTAGGCCAATCTCATGCATTTAGATGTATAATATGACAATTAAAATGCAAAAAATTTTTTTACCTATTTGGCTATTTAAAATGAATGAAACCTTATCATGGCAATGCAAAATAGGTCATTTGAATATGATAAACAAAGTTGTGGCAACCTAAACCTTTACTCACTTAGCAGTTGGCTTGTCAAGAGACCATTTCAGTTGTTGATACCAATACTAGTGATTTTTTATCCTTTTATCAGTTTTAAAACCACAGCAAAAACTAATATGCTATCGAACATAACGTCTATAATCTAATATTTATTTATTAAAGTATTTTCCAAACATGTTATTTCTTCAAGTGTTTCAAGTAATTACTCAAGTAACCAGTGAGTCATATGAAAAATAAGAGGAGTGATATGTCTGATATGTATGTATCAAAGTACCGTTACTTTTAACATCTCTACCAATCAGAATGACAGCAAACACTAGTACGTTTACACTAAGAAGTCAGCAAAAGGTTAATAGTGTATTTTTTTCTAACTTAATATGCAGAGAAAACTATAATTAATCTTTAATCTCTATGTGCACACAATCAATTTATTATAATCTTCATTTTCTTAAGTATTTTATTTACCAGTAAAAAATCATCATTAAAACAAGATGAATTTGCTTGAGAAGCAAAACTCTTTAAAATAATAGGATTATTAATAAGACTTGTTGTTTTCAAATAATCTTGGTTTTGCTTTTAATACCCCGCTGGCAAAGCATTTTGAAGCACAAACTTTAGTAAATCTTGTTGAATTTATGCTAAAAACAATATAAAACATCCACAAATGAATAAACTGCAAGCAACACAACAAACACATTCTCTAAATTTACATATTAATGTGCATTTAGATGCTTTTAGAAGGTTTTAATATCTTTGTATTCTCCACTAAATCTATTTTGTTTAAGGGATGTGCAGATAAAAATACTGATTAAGAAAGTGTGTTTGCGCCGCTCAGTCTTTACTTCCTGTTATTGGCCTTGAGTCTAAATAGGGTCGATTGAGTGAAAGCTGGAATCCAGACCTGATCTCTGATGTATAAGCCCTCCCTCCTCCTGGTGGACGCCCTTCCTCTTTCTCATCCCCTCTTCCTCACATCCTCTCGTTTGATCAATGGTTCATCAGAAGGGCTGGACTTCAGTTGGGTTCAGCTCACGGTGCAATGACACCAATCAGCAATCCATTCAGGCCCGAGAAAGACAAGACGCTTGTTAAAAGCTCTGTGGGAGAGAGCAGGCCGATTCTAATGAGAACCACGTCCAGCGCAGCTGCCGGGTTGAATGAGAGCTTTCAGGAAGCCGACAAAGCAAGAATTATGGCACACGGAGGAATCACACAGCTGCTTCTGCTTCTTGGGCCGAGCGTGTGAAGGGCGTGCGAGGTGTCTCAACTCGCCCCGTGGAGCGCGTGAGCCGTGTTAAGGTGTTTTACGCTGTGAGTGACGGATGGAGGCAGTTTGTTTTTCTTTCCTCACTGAGGCCGACAGATAAGGCACAAGCAGAAGGTTGAGTGACGTCATCTGTCAAGATGTGTGGAATAATTCTCTTGCTTCTGTTGTCGTGGCAACGTGAAGACACCTGACAAATTATATTCTGCTCTCTGATGCAAGCGTTTGGGTTCGGTTTCCCCCCACCCCCCCCCTTTCCTCCTTTCTAATTGCTTTGGTATTTGCAGAACGGGCCTGGAGAGACAGAAAAATGTCTGTGTGTGTTTACGTTTCCCATGAAAGGCCAAACATCTACCTGAATAGATGAGTTTGATTGTTGCACTATATCAGTGCATTATGTCAGAAATGGGGAGTCATTCCACCAACTACTGTCAAATATTTCTTTTTAAAATGATACACATCGCCTACTGTGTTTTTACTGTGTGGGAGAAACCTATGAAACCTGTCAAGAACATGTCTGGGTCATGTTTCACCTCAAAATGGCAAGAAAGACACACAAAAATATTTTTTATGAAAAGAAAACGAAGTCTATTTTAAGTCCATTATGATTCTTTTTTACAGTATGTACTATATATATATATATATATACTGTATACACACACACATATAGTATACATAGTATATACACACAAAGACTTAGAAATGATTGCATTACATTAAAAAGTACTATAATGCAATGTCATGTTACATTTAAGATAATCATCGAGAACAAAAATCATAACAAACATGAAATACAAAAAAAAATTGACATTACGTTAATGTTTGTGGAGAGAATGTTTGTAGGCCTATGTGTCATGACAATCATGTCAACGTTTAAAAAAATGTAGTGGGTTAGGCTTAATTTTCTTTATGCAAAATATAATTTTGTTTCCTATGATGAAATGTGATCACGACATGTTTTTGTGAGTTTTACCCATGCATGTGAATATACACCTTGAAGTTTAAAAAGTCATAACACAAAAATCTGTGTGCATATCATATCGGCAAAGGGTATGAATTTTGATCAACTCCTCTGAGAAGATTTTACTTAGATAAAGCATAACATGCTGCTTAAATAATCGATAGGAGACTAGTTGTCTAACAACCATAATGAGCCATCCCTACTGTGAGATGAAACAGTACAATCTACATTAGTAATTCATAAAACACCCTCCATCCACGACTGCTTTATTATAGTTATTGTACCACTGAACGCTCAAAAGGTGTTAAAATGAAGTGAGGTGGGAAATCGCCCCAGACAAATTAATATGCTGTGTTGACAAAATAGAGCTCAAACCTTTTTCACCCGTGTCACTGTTTAAACGTTCCTTTATACTTCATTTACTTTCATTTTGACTTTGTAAGCACATTTCCACACTCTTTCAGCCGCTGCAGCATATGGTGCTGTATAGTAAGGCACTTGATAAATGCATCCATACAACTTTGAGTTTTCTAATTATCAGCTCTCCCTTTGAAGTCAACAGGAAATCAGAATTGACCCCATTTACTTTCTTAACCCATGTTCCTGGTCTAATAGTGCAGTATTCATCATTTCAAGTCATTCAAAAGAAAAGAAAAGAAAATTGTTTGCCTTTTGCCTTTGTTTGCCTTTAATCAAAATCTAATAACTTGCTCTGCCTCTTAAACAACTTTCCATTTCAGCTGAAGTCACTTTGGCTAATGTTAATGTTAACCAATATCTGAATAGCTATATAGACATTGTTATATGCTGCTTTTGTACTCACAGTTATCGCAGTCATTTCATACTGGTTATTGTTAACGCAATAAAGCGAATGGGAGTAAAATGCATTATTTGGATAAGGTGAACTTGACCTTTAACCTTCACATCCCAATCCCAATCTCAATTACCAACTGATAGAGAGTAAGAACTTCCTGGGACCAAATTTCTTAACAACTGACTGCAAACATGCATTCAGGACTTGCTCAGTTCTGGTATGGAACTTCTCACGTTCCAAATAATTATAATTGGATAAAATCAAGTCCCGCCTTACATTTTTTTTTTTTGTGCAAATATATCACGTTACAGAAGTAAAATGACGGATGCAGTTTCAGCTCGAAACAATGTTAGCCATTTACTATTATAAGAATTCAGTTGTTTCCTACACTATAGATGACATCCCACATTTCATATTACGCCTGGAATATGCAATAGACCTTTTAGGTCCATGTCAAAGCGTAACAGAATCAACAGAGGGCAAGCTCGCCAACAAACCCATTTTTACCGTTCACTTGGGTGCATTTAAGCTCTCCTCAGTGTCTGAAAGGCCCATGTAATCAACACCAGGAAGCTGGATAAGTAAAGCCAGCTTTCTTCCGTTCCTTTTTGATGCATTAGCGATAGCAGCATTAGCATTTCAAGCTTCCTTATAGAAGAATGTGGCCAAAAACACGGCACGCACCCCCTTTAAATGCGAGCAAGCGCCTGATAGCTACCTATTAAGGATCAGAGGGGCTTTGATCTTCTAAGCAAAGCTATAGTACACAGAGAATCCGGTCTCAAACCCTCTTTGCTACTTAAAACTTAAATAAGCCGCAAAATTCAGGTTGCTGTCAGCCTCTGATATCCACCCTCCAAGGCCAAAAGGGACCGTGTCATGTATTAGACATTATCAGCATTGCTAACGGACTGCTTGAAAGCGGAAATGCATGAGAAATTATATTGATTTACTGCAGTAGTAGTGTAATCTATACACTAGTATTTAAACGAAGCCCCCAGATTCTTCTCCAGGCCGGTCTGAATTCAAGACGTGTGCATTTAAAGAGCAGGGAATTCATTTAAACCTTTCATACAGGGGTCAAAGTTTAGTTTGTTAGCATGACCTTGTTATTTTTTTCCATTGATGGCCATTCAAAAGTAGCTATGAACTAGAATTGAAAATGAAATTACAAAAAGTACCAACAATTGCACCATTAATAATATAATATAATATAATATTATTATATTATATTATTAATGGTGCAATTGTTGGTGCAAACCCCTTTACAAACATTTAGAAGATTTAAAAATAATACGTTATAATTGGCTATTTATAATTGCCTATTAGTGACCAATTTTTAGGAGGACTCTTACATAATAATTTCTTGGTCCTGTAAAAATGTCTATGTGTCCAGACAGAGAAATGAGGGTAGCGACAAATATGTGATGAAACTTCTGGAACATGGAGACAGTCAGCAGGGAGTTGATGTCTCGGCACACCTTTATAAGACGGAAAGCCTCAGGCGATGAGCAGACCGCTCAGATGAGCAGACGACTTACGGATGTGAAACTCTGAACATCCACCTTTTTTTTCATATTCACAAAGGTCTGCTGTCCAGAGGGCAAACTGACAAGCAGAGAGCAAGAAAACAGCAGAGGATCGATATCGGCATGACAAATAACGCCACAACACATGCGGCAAAGGGTTAGATGTCTGTGCAGAGTTTGAGGACCGTAGAAGGTGTGGACTAAATGAAAATCAAGAGCACAGCATCATGTTTCCATTTTTACCTGGGAAGACGGAGGAGGAAAACGAGAGTACTTGGAGAAGGGAGATGGAATTCTCTCTCGCCTCAGGGAACTGCCATTAAATCGCTGGGCTGTAGGCAGGCGGTCATGCTGCTGTTGCTAGGTGCTCGCTTCTCCTCAGCTTGTGTGAGCAAACCTCCTGCTCCATCTGTCCTCTATACACTAAAATCCTCAAATGGAGTGATTTGGATTTCCTTTGTCTGTGGTGTTTGCTCATACTTGTGGTTAGTGATTTTTCAAAACCTCTCATTTTAATTAGTTTAGTATCTTCTTTTGTGGACTTGGAAGTGGGATCTTTGGACAAGCGGCAATTAAAACACCCTAGTAACCACCTAGCAACAAAGAACCATCTAGAACACTACAGAAAGCACATAGCAACATCCTAAAAGTGCTTAGAACACCTGCATAGAAACACCCTGACAACCAGCTACAACATTCAGATTGTGGTTGAGAGTTTGCACAGGCAAGCACCACCCCCATAATGTAATATATAAAATATAGAATCATTAAATCATTTAAAATAAAAGTGTAGTTTGAAAATAAATTATACTTTACCTACAATGAACAACACATTGTTTGAATAGCTTAATAGCATCTTTGCACAAGGGAAAAAAAAACGTATAAAATGTATTATTTACCTCATTGTCTTTTGCCAGTTAACTGGAATGCAAAGTGATGCATTTCCATAGATTGGCAAAAATATTGCTCAAATGTTTGTGTTTGCACACACATACATATAGCACACATACGCCTTCCTGTTGCCTCATTATGAGTGAAAATGGTGCCCTCACTCTCTTTCTCATTTGCTCTGCGGGTCCCCAGCTGATACATAATTGAATATACGGTAACGAAGTTCGTGAGAAGGGCAACCAGTGACATCAACACACCCAAAACTAAAGTCTCAGGGGGCCGGCAGTCTCCTCATCGCTGCTTATTTAAAGACTGTCAGTCAACCTGCAGTAAACACCTTAGGGATATTACTGCTGTTTGCAGCTATAAGCACATCACAAAAGCCAAAGGCTCTCTTTTACCTTTTAACAACAAATACCAGACATGCAATTCACAATAGCTTATGAAAGCATGGTTTAATGGGGGAATGGTTTAATTACTCAAGCTAATTATATGTGCCAATGACATAATTATTTGTTTTTTTGTGCACTTCTGATGTTGCTCTTCTGCTCTTTTGATGCTCCTCTTGATGGAAATAAATGTTGTGATGTTATTTCCATCAAGAGGTGCATCAATTTCAGGTCAAGATCTTGTATTGACTAGACTTTCAATGAATTTAAGGTCTGGACTTAAGAGGTCCCAATTCATGTGTGAAAATTGTTCTTCATGCTCCCTCACAACCATTCTTTCACAATCTGAGCCTGATGAATCTTGACATTGTCACCCTGGAATATGGCCATGATGTGTCTTCCTACATGGTTGTTTCAGAAATGAAAAGCTACACACTTCATCAATTAGGGTTAGAAGAACTGATGCCAAACATAGAACATGCTCATAATAACCACTGCAATAATGATCCAATCACAGACTCTAAAGCATTTGGCAATTTAAATCCAAACAACTTTTTTTGGGCCAGGCAGTGTAAATTGTGAGAGCAACATCAGAAGTGCACAAAAAAAAAAAATGTGTTGTAATTTTAGTCTGAATGTACCAAGTCATTGGCTCTCAGCTTTAGTAATTAAACCATTCCCCCATTGCCATCTACAAAATCTCAGCACTACACCGAAAAACCAGCATCTATACTCTGTCATTACACCGCCAGCAAGATCAACTGTTAGCATCGGATATAGAAACTGATTTTTATGTCGTTTCTTTTTGCCCTCTGCTGAGACAGCTGTAAATACACCTGTGAAATCAGGGAGAAAAAAAGGAGAGAGTCGTGCGAGAGAATTCAAGAGAGGGTGGAGAAGTTTTGCAGGCTGCCACAGTGGCGGTTCTCTCTCCACTGGTGTGTTGAGGGAAGAAGCTGATAACTGTCTGTCTGCTTGTATCGCTCAGAGACTGGCAGCAGCAGGGTGCCCTCTGGGTAATTGCCTTTCCCCTGTGCTCTCTATAATGCCTCTGCTGCTCCCCATGCATGTACATGAGTGCAAAAACATACTTACATAAACACTGACACACAACCACTTGAAACGGCAGCAATATATTCAGAGTTTTAATATAATACCCAGCGGTTCAAGGACATGTAACAAAAACTAACAAGGGCAGATTGTGATAGGCACAATGTTAATGAGGTTCACAGCAAGAATAACAGCTTACAAAATGCTCTCGGAAACTTGAAAAATCAGACAATTTAATCCAGAGAAAGCGTAGGCGGAAACTCCAAAAAAAAATCAAAGCACAGATGAAATCGGAAAGCAGCCCAACGACTGCTTTCAGTGGGATGAATTTGGATCCAATCTGCAAAAATTCGCAGGCTCAGTCTGGTCTAAGGTGGAGCCCAACGGAAATGACAGACTGCCAGTGCCCGGCTAATTTGGTCTGATTGTGTTTTGCTTTCATCAAGTGCATTTTGCAAAGGCACTCAAAACACAAACACATTAGGAAACCTCTCGCGTATTATGAGCAAACTCTCCCTCTGAGTGCCAAGCCCATAATTATCAACAATCAAAGATTACAATTGCCTATCTAATCTGAATATTATTTATGGACGGCCATTAAGAGTTTTGCGGCATACATTTTGCATGTAATAGGCAATTGTTGATAGCAATTTTGCTATTTTTTTTGTTCAATCAATCAGCGACTGGGCTTTAAACCAGAGATGGTCCCTCACTCCACTAACGATACATTATAAACCTGATTAATGCTATTAAAGTCACATTGGTTCAGACGATAGAATCAGGGGACACAATTAGGAGGAGGACGGACTTGAGAGTTGATCAAAATTTTGATGATGGTCCCTGATGGACACAGTCCATTGATTTCCCCCCCCCCCCCTCAACTCATTTCACATTTGCCAGGAGGAGCTGTACGTGATATGAGGATATATTTAAAGAGAGAGAGAGAGAGAGAGAGAGAGAGAGAGAGAGAGAGAGAGAGAGAGAGAGAGAGAGAGAGAGAGAGAGAGAGAGAAATCTAAATAAAATTAGTCATCTAATTTTTACTCACAAGAGTGTGAAATAAACTGTATTAATAAAATCTAAAAAGACTAATAAAAAACATACTATATATATACACACACACACACCTGTATAATTATAACAAATCATAGCAGTAAAGCAGCATTTGTTTCGATTTTTTTAAGACATCTATTTAAAAATAAATACAACAACAATAATTATTATTATATAACTTATTTAAAATCATATCGGCAAAGGCCAACATTTATTAACATTTCTTTTTGTGACCTACAATTGCACAAATTCTTTGACTAATAAAGACTAATGAACAAACTATTTAGGTTATAGACCTCAAGGGTGACAGCATAAACAGATACATTTAATTGAAATATAAATACAACAAAAACAACAATAATTATTATTATTAATTATTATTATTATACGTATCTAACTTATCTATAACTTATCTAAAATCATAATGGTGAAGAGCAGCATTTAGATAATCTTTTTAATACTTAAAATTGCACAATAATTTTGTGAACAAACCAATTTGCTAAAATGTTCACTTAAGTTAGCAGTAACTTGTTGCCTGCTTTGTGAGAAAAGTACCTTGCAACTTGTTGTCCTCAACTTATTTGTGTGACATGATCAGCAAACAACCTTGTTTAGTTGTCTAGCTGAAGCTTTCTGAATACCTCATAACCAGCATTTTCATGTGAACGGGTCAAGCGGCCTGTACATTCCTTGTTTAATTTCCTTTTTCCAACCTTGGTCTCTGGTGTTAATGACCTACGCTATAGAAGCAAAACAGACTTGATCGATTTTAGGTTACCTGAGCCTGGCATAGTTTCCAACAGCAACTGAAACAGAATCCACATTCGACGTCCTGTCGGCAGCCAACGGCAACACTCCAGTCATTAGGAGCTGCATACTTTCCCAATCTTTGCTGAAAAAGTTGAGTGTTTAATGCTTCTTTCCACCTCTTGAGTTTCCCTAGGAATGAGATTCATTAATTTGAGCCCAGTATGAAGTGATCGAGAGAGTCTCAGTAAGCCGGTCACAGCTTTTTCTCCATCTCCACATCGGGTCTGTAATTGAATTCTTGCTCTTAACAGCGGGTACAGGGGTGTGTTAATGTGGTATGCGCTGTGAGCTGAAGTACACTGGAGTGTGTAAGATGTGTTATGGAAGAGTACAGAACTGACACCGCATGACGGATACAGAGGAGCAGAGAATATGGTCTCCTTTTTCAGTGGGATACAAATTCATAGATCTGGTAGAGAATGATTGCGGATAATTAACTTCACAGAAGGACGACTTGTTTTGGGGTTGTTTTTTGTCATGTTTGGAAACATGGAAAAGCACCAAAAGTAGGAAAGCATTGTTCCTCCATCTTATTCTCCAAATTTTTAAGACCATCCGTCTGGGTTTCGTGAGCACTGTACCTTAGTTTCCAAATGTCGTCATCTGTTGACAGCTCAGTCATTCTTTGGGCCATTAGAGGTTTCTGTCTTCCTCTAGAGTTTTCAACCAGGGGTCTGTGGGAAAGATATATAAAACCATATTATGAATTTTCAGTAACACATTATTTAAAGAGGCCATATTATGCCCTTTTACAAAGTCTTGAATTAGTTTTTTGGGTCTACAAGAATAGGTTTTCATGCTTGAATGTTAAAAAAAAATTTTTTTTACATTATCGCTTCACCTCTCTTCCCAGTCTTTTAGTAACTCTCTGTTTAGTTCCTGTCTCTATAGGGCTTTTCACACTGCGCTTAACCCTGGGTTATCAACGTTCTAAACACCGCTTTTAAGCCGGGTAAAGGAACTTTTCACACTTGTAATTTAGAAGCAGGTTAACCCCGTACTGCGGTGCCAAACTTGTACAGTGTGAAATGATGCAGAGTAGAATGTTAAAGCTAGACGCTTAGCAACAGACAACCAATCGTGCACTCTTATTTGCGTGCTTTGTAGAGTCACGGAAACACTGTGTATTGTATAAACAATTGTGTTTGAGAGGAAAAATGTCAAATGCTGACAGAAATTGCTACAATTTGAGTGAAGAGAAGACCGTTTCATTTAGAGTACCTTTATAGTTTGCGCTTTTTATACTCACTCTGCCAACATTTTCACTGGCCTCACCGCTGGTTTCAAGACTATAACAAATCATGTTTGCATTTTCAACAAAAACCTCATCCATATTAGCCAGCTAGATAACACTTCGTCTTAATGGCAGAATTACCAACATTTATGTAGAATACGTCACAGAAGACTAAACATTTAAGTTTGCAAGGCATAAAAATGAATTCAGAACAATGTAAATGTAATGCAAACTTGGAAACACACCTTTATACAATATCCTGAAGTATTTGCTACCTAGTGAGAGCACACATTTCTAGTCACACTGCCAAATATATGTTCATTTGACAAGCAGGCAGCTTTTGCCTACAGTCAGATGGTAATCCGTGAAGTAGTTACAGTGTACAAATGGACTGACAGCACCGTAGTAATTGCCCATCTGTGAGGTGACATACAGGAAGGAAGCAGTCATATACCAGATTGTGGATAAAGATGGCACGCACCATGATGCCAGCCTACAAAGTCACTGTATTTATGGATCATTTTTTTCTTTCTGCTATTCCTACACTTTCCAGCTCAGAAAGCACAAGACCAAGTGAGAAAACATGAGCATATTGCTGCATGTGTAACAACTATGGCTGTCAATAGATTAAAAAAAAAAAAACTAATCTCTGTTAATCACTTAACTTTCTTGGCGTTAACCCGATTCATCTCAATTTGTGTATTTGCTGAAGTTTGCAAAAGTGCAAGCTGATGTGTCCCTTCAACATTATTACAGTCATCTTACCTCACCATCTGACAGTTTTTCCCAAATAAAATGGGAATGATGAATTGAATGCTTGCTGAGGTCATATGACATGTTATGTGCATTTTCAAATGCTGCATTCAAATAATTTGTCATCATAATTATAATGAGACCAATGATGCACAAAATCATCCATTTCTGGTTTCCGTACAAAAAAAAAAAAAAAAAAAATCACATTTGTAGTCATTAATTTGTTTTAAGGACACATAATCAGCTGTGCAGAAGCAGAAATCTTGAAAAATATTTTCAACTTTGTTGTTTTCCATGAATGAGGTCGAATATAAATGTGTCTACTTAAGACAGAATTGGAAAATAATAGAAAAGACAGCAATGCCGTAGGTAAGAATTTTTTTATGAAATATTATCCCAAGAAATACTCATACCACAGAAATAATATTAACTTCAGCAGCTATATGAAATCATCCAAGTAAATAGTGAGAAAATAAGCCAAAAAGTTGGATATTAAAATAAAAATAAAAATAGTTCCTGTAACTAGTTTCCATTTGATTTGATATCCAGTCTGTAAAGCTTTCAGTTTATTCTCTTCAATAAAGCTTCTTGCATTTCATCATGTTTAAAGATGCTAATAACCAAGATTAAATTAGTACTTCTCGTCTAATGAGAAAATTGTAGTGAAACGCTCCAGCAGCATCTGCCATACCTGGTGCGAGGCTATTCCTCTCAGGCAGTCAGCAGGGACGCCGAGACTGAAATAACTTGATTAATGTATGGCACGGCTGTCCGCCAAAGCCCCCCGGCTATGACGTATTTAAAACAAACAGCATTTCTTCTTGTTTTCCCCTTCTAGCTTCCAAGCCTGGGCTTTGTGGTGAGAACGACTGGCATTGGATTTTACTCATCTTGTTTGCACATGCATCGATTGGTGATTTTCACTGTTATTGAGTTGTTTTATGCTCAGGGTCAGCTTAGCTTGTTATAAACCCAAATTAGTTCAGCCGGAAAACTGATATCAAAGGCCTCATCACGTCGCACGACATTCAGCTCAGCGTGCCTCAAGCTTTAATTGCTATCGGACACCATTTTTGCTACTGCCACATACTCAGAGTCAAAAGATAATCTATGGGGCGTTTTGCCCTACCGCCATTTTAAAGCTGTTATTTTACATTACAGCGACTAACACGCATACTCTGATAGAGATAGATGTGCCGAGGATCTATTCGTCCTCTTCAGGGGGAAAAGCGCGTGGCTGTAGTTCCCGGAGAGGCTTCATTTCAAATGGCTGCACCGTAAGAAGGACTTGGCAGCTTTTAATTAACAACGAGGTTTGCTCTGGGAAAGTGGAAGATAACGTACCACTCAAAGTCGGCGTGAAGCACGCAGTCGCAGAGAAAGACGGATGGAGAGAGTAACGTTCTGTTCACATTAATTAAACGGCTGGCCGACCCAGCTTCACTAAAATATTGAGAAAGGAGCAGATCAAAAAGGAGGGAACACAGGCTTTCAAGCTCTAGGAAATGGGGCAAAAAGGCTCAGGGCGGGTTTATGCATACTTATTGACTCTCAAACAGATTTTTGCTTTGCATAATTCAGCCTGTATGTGTTACACGGTACAGTATAGGTGTCTGCAACCTTAAACATTAATGGGGGTTTTATTAGCATTGAACGATAAGATGTAGAGATTAATATTAAATGTATTTATTTGTATGAAATGCTCAATTCCCCTGCATTTGCATGCCAAACTACTTGGTGTAATCCTTGCTCATCGTCACGCACCCTGCAGCAAACTTATGGGATTTTTAGAGGCTAAATGCTCCAATTAAACCACACAGCACTGATGAACCCACTGGACAAACTGTTGGACTAGTAAACTAGTTATCCAGGTGGTCGTTCTGTGCCGGTGTGCATAGTACTGTAGTTTGGTCTGCCATTTTTTGCGATCGTAAAAACACTTTGTAAAAACAAGCATGTTTTACTTTTTTTTATTATACATTAAGTTCTATTTTTGCTGTGGACAAGTGCATTTTTAGCATGCAAGGACAGCTATACAACATAAAAGGTGTTCCCTGACTTTTTAATGTGCATAAGTGTATTTACACAGGGTTTAAAAAAGTGGAAAAATCTTTAAATCTTTTTGGTAATGCTTTACAATAAGGTTTCATTAGTTAACATTAGTTAACCACTTTAGTTAACCACTTTAGTTAACATAAACTAAGAAATAATAATACTTCTATTGCATTTATAAATCTTAGTTAATGTTAATTTCAACATTTACTAATACATTTTTAAAATCAAATGTTGTATTTAACATTATTAATGCACTGTGAACTAACATGAACAAACAATGAACAGCTGGATTTTTATTAACTAACATTGAACAGATAGATACATAGATTGGGTAGATAGTCCATCAACACCCCTAAAGCTTGCACAGTCCTATACCTCGTCATGGGTCAACATTTCATTCTGTAACATTAGGCAGTTTTGATTTATATGCTGTTTATGTGTTGATGATTACGTTATTTTATATATGCATATGCTTACATATGATATCGCTTGTACCTGCTTCTTCTTCGCCTGTGTTTTGATCAGGAGATTCAGCACTCTTTCAGAAGATGCCTAATAGCAACCCCTACCCTATAACAGTGAAAACACGGAAAGCCAGAAAGTTCCGTCAATGGCGGGGAAAGAGTTAAATGCAATATTAATTTTCATGAATATTTAAGAATACACATTCCTTGAAAAAGTAATCAGATCCTGAAATATTAGAGACAGATCCTCCCAGGAGACAAGCTTGGCCGTCGAGTCTTGCAGTAACGTGACTCCCAGCAGAGGAATTGATCGAGTGGCCTCCCCGAGTCTCTTGCCCTGGAAATTTGCAAGCCAGTCAATCAATTAAAGATCTCAGTGGGTCGACGGGCCTCAATTGGAAAATGTGTTTATGCGTGCTTTGCTTAGCACATCAGGCTTAAAGCTCTTTTCAACACGGCTGAAAAAGATTGATAAGAGAGATAGCCTCATTTCCCTCTGGCTTCTAAATTGACCTTGTAGCATAGGCGTCATTTGCGGGTGGGACATGTCCCCACCACTTTTTCTCAGGGTCGATATTGTCCCCACCACTTTTTGAAACATTTCGAGGCACGGATGTACCTAATATAAATAAATAAAACATCTCCAGGTGACTAGCAAAGCATTAATTTAGTTAGAAATAAGAGACTATCTGGCGCTAAAATGTGTTGTTTTTGTTCTCTTGTGGCTCGTGCACAGTCTTCACATGGACGCACGCTTCAATCTAACACACCTGTCCCACTTTTTAAAACAAAGTTACGCCACTGCCTTGTAGGTACCTAGCAGATGTAGACAGCGGTCACATGCTTTTTGGAAATTTGAGATTTAAGCTCAGTTTCTAAATGTAATGAGTTTCCTCTGTAAAGAGCTTTTTTTTTTAGGCATTGCTCTTGATGGAAGGAAATACACAAGGAGGTTACTAAAGAGTTCTAAAATGTTATCGTCATTTGGACAAAATCATTTTTCATACAAATTACGCAAAATACAGTTTAATGGGTGGTAAAAATGTATTTATAGATGGTACATTTTCTTAATTCACCCGCCATTTAGCAGTTGTGGCAAAAAGTTAATTTTGGACCCTGCGGCTAACTCTCTCTTAATGGCATGATGGCATTTTTGCAATTATATTGGCACGCTAGCATGGCACACTGTGCAGAAGCAGCCCATGTTGTTAAGCATGTATTAGTACTTAGGGAAGAACGCCAAGAAACCGTCTGTGGGACTAAGAGGCAAAGATGCCGTGCTAAGAGAACACATGTTGACAAGACTTGACCAATGCTGCTCCTTATTTCCTCTCAATCAATTAATGTGTGGGACATATGACCAACTGATTTTGCTTGTTGGCCAATACATTTTTATTTGCATTAGTGAAAACAACTTGTTAACATAGGTATTTTTAGACTTTATGAAGACCCCCTTAAAAATCTGTGATCTAGAAAAGTGTGTATAAAAAAAATAATAGTAGCCAATAGCAGCAATTAACTGTACAGTGTATTTCATTAGTAAGAAGAAGAAGGACTTGAATCAGTATATAAACTCACAGCCACTTTATTACACCTTGCTAGTTTGCCTTCAGCACAGAACTGCCTTAATTTTTCGTGGCATAAATAGATTCAACAAGGTGCAATTTGGTCCACATTGATATGTCAGCATCACGCAGATGCTGCAGATTTGTCGGCTGCATATTCATGATGCAAATCTCCCGTTCTAGCATATCCCAAAGGTGCTCTACTGGATTGAGATCTGGTGACTGTGGAGGCCATCTGAGTTTAGTGAACTCGTTGTCATTTTTCAAAAAAAGTTTGAGATGCTTTGAGCTTTGTGACATGGCTCGTTATCCTGCTGGAAGTAGCCATCAGAAGATGGGGACACTGTGGTCATAAAGGGATGGACATGGTCAGAAACAATACTCAGGTAGGCTCTGGCATTTAAATGATGCTCAATTGGTACTAAGAGGCCCAAAGTGTGCCAAGAAAATATCCCACAAACCATCACACCACCAGCAGCAGCCTGAACCGTTGATACAAGGCAGGATGAATCCATGTTTTTAATGGTGTTTACGCCAAATTCTGACCCTACCATCTGAATGTCGCAGCAGAAATTGAGACTCATCAGACCAGGCAACGTTTTTCCAATCATCTATTGTCTGTGAGGTGAGCCCGTGCGAATTGTAGCCTTAGTTCTCTGTTCTTAGCTGACAGGAGTGGCACCAGTGTGTGTTCTGCTGCTGTAGCCCATTTGCTTTGATGTGCATTCAGAGATGCTCCTCTGCACACTTCGGTTGTAATGAGTGGCTATTTGAATTACTGCTTTCTATCAGCCCGAATAGATTCTCAGTTTGAACTTCAGCAGATCATCTTGACCATGTCTGCATGCCTAAATGCATTGAGTTGCTGTCATGTGAATAGCTAATTAGATATTTGTGCAAATGAGCAGTAGATCAGGTGTACCTAATAAAGTGGCCGGTTTTTAATTAGTCCTATTTTATGCTATGAACAAGCATTTATCTCTCCTGCATATTTTGCTTGCAAGAGAGTACAGGTTATACCACAAAAAGTTGAAGCAAAGCAGTAAAAAGTTATGTTTCCTGACTTTATAATGCGTCGTGTGTATTTACACAAGAGAACAGTTGGGAAAACAACTGAAAAAATGTAATTAAGTTAAATATTAAAAATAATATTTTAAATATAATGTAATTTAGTTGTATTATATTATATATTATACTATTGGGAAAATACTATTGTCATGCTACTGAAAAATGGAGTTAAGTTGGTACCATCACTATTCCTTGTTAGTTACTCCACAAAAACTAGAGGAAGAAGACAGTGAAAGTGATTGCCTGGAGCAGAGAGTGGGCTTTCCGCATATTCAAGATGGTGACATTCTTCTAGATGACTAGTGAAATGGATGTGTAGGATGAGCAACTGAGATGTATTTTTCTCTTTGCAGCATCCATAGTAAGCAGATGGAACGGTAAAGCACCAAATCCTGAGGCCTTTGAGTTTCCCTGACCCAGATTTTCAACTCACTGCCTGATTTAGGTGTGCTGCACTAATGTTCGAGTCATAATGTGTCAGCTCTCTTATATGTCAACCTTTTGTGTAGGTTTTACACTTCAATGATCCCAGTAGTGTTTATTTTTTCGCAAAATTGGCTTAGCTTTACAATGCCACAGATCAAGTGTGGCTTCTAGACACATCACTTTAGCAGTGGTGTAACTTCAAGACTGACATGGTCAAAGTGAAATGGTCTGGCAGGATTGCGAATCTATCGTGAATACACCCACCCCATCTGCCCAGCTGCTCTACATGCACCTACAGCTCTCTTCCTGCTTCAGATGACATCTGTGTGTGCCTAGTGAATGGAATATATTTGTTTATCCTCTCCGCGGCTTCATAACCCTCTTGGATCAGAGCCCGTGCAAAAATCCCAAAAGACCAAGCTAATGTCAGTATTCTCTCTCTCGATTGCTCTCAAAGCACTGAAAGGTAAATTGTATATATTTATGAACACAGTTGAAAAAATGTGGGTGTTTGGAAAAGCAGGAATGGAAGTTATGGGAAGTAAATTTGGCTCAGGTTGATGTGACTCTTGAACTACACCTCACCAAAGGTCAAAAGTGCAATCCCTTGCCTATTCCTATAGACTTCATTCAGACAAATCCCATGTCTATCTGGAGTTGAGATTCGAAAAGCAAAGGTTGCCTCTTCCTAAGGGCCAGGTTTGACATTTTCATCCCCAAAAAACAGGAAATCTCTCACTTCAGTCTGCTCAATGCATTTGGAAGTGTGGCTAGTCCTGCAATCCTGGAGTCTATTATGACCAGCTGAGATGAAAGGTTTTGCCTGGAATTAGATTTGACTTCCTGTGAGCCTGCTTTATCTACACACCGCCAAATACGGGACTGCCCTCGATCTAACAATTTGTGGACAGTCAAATGTGCACTCCTGGCGGGGATTTTCAAATTTTAACCTGAAATTCAAGAGGACTGTCTTACGAAAAAAAGACAGGCAGAACATTACCAATAGTCTCAGGCTTAGTCCCGCCTTAGACCTTCTCATGCACATGAAAATGGAAAGCACTTTTTCAATCCTGCAAGCTCAAATCTTACTGACTGACTTTGTACAACAAAATCATGCTTGCTAGGTACTGGGTTGATACAGTGAGTGCATTTGAGGATCAAATAATGACTGGATGTGCAATGTTGTCAGGTTACTGGCATCAAACCCTTAAAAGATATAGAGTTTAATTTGAGCCACTTATTAGTAAGTTAACTAGATAAATACTATACAAAATTCTGCTCTGCAATGTGGACCAAACCCTATGCTTTTTTTGTCAAAGGATACATGAGGCAACATTACCATGAACCACAGATCAACTTCATCTTTCTAACAAAACCACACTCAAACTACCTTGCATGCACTAACACTGATGTCAAGGATCCATGAAATTGAGAGACTAATGGAGCGACACCACAAAAATACACTCCAGCTATGAACACCACAAACATTCAGTTCATTTAAACAGACAGTAAGGTAAGACAAGTCCCAAAGGAATAACCGTCTGATCATTTAATAGATAGCAACAAAAAGAAAACTCTTCCCCCTGACCTCTTGATTCTTAACACAAAGCTCAGCAATCCCGGCATTATCATTAGATCCCATGTAAAGTGCTTTATCAATAGACTACTTAACATATAGATTCTAGGACCATTGGCAGATCATGCCCCTGTCTGCTTGGCAGAAATCCAGGCTGCTGTCTTATAAAAACTTTCACCGCCACTTCATTTAAGCCAATGCCAATCTTGAACTACAGTGTACATTCCTCATTTATTATTTACAGGCAATATGCAGCTGTTCTATTTGCTGTTCTATAAGAAAAACACAATCTTCTGTCCAAACAATCCAGTTTTGGACCTCTTAATTATACTCTTTCAACAATAATAAAGGGTTTCCAGTCAATAGCTTTCTTCATTTCTTCAACTATTCAAGAATTTCTCCAGCATTTATATGCTCCACGGTTTTATCTTTTCATAATGTCTAAACAGGATACAAAATTAACACTCACCAAGCACCTCCTGAGAGTTAAAATCAGCTTTGGCGAGTAAATACAATCTGGCCAGTTGGCTGGTATATTTATTGTGAATTACTATATGGTTCAAATCTTAAAGGTGCACCCAGTAATTTTATTAATTAATTCATACTGACACCTAGAGGTGTAGATGCGGCATCACAAATAACTAATATTTTCAATTAAAATCTTTGATGACATAAATTTATTCCATAAACAAAAATCCACTGGTCATGTGATCTCAAAATGGCTGCCACCATGAGGAGACCTGCTCTATGTAAAAAAAAAAAAAAAAAAAAACTACTTTTATCAGGCTATACTGATAATCCTTGAGTCTTAATCTCTTGTGTACATAATTGTGAACATATTTCTCAAAAGTACTATTTATTTGTTTGTGTAAAATGCAATGCATTGAGGGACAAGTTACTGAGTGCACCTTTAAATGCATGAACAAAGCTGACTGTTTAGCCAGACTGTTTGGTTTCATGACCAAACAAACAATCTGTCTAAACAGGCTGAAATAAATTCAGCTGCAACATTTACCTCAGTAACAGTAATATTTTTGCCCAATAATAAAACAATGCAAAATATAGTTTGTGACTGATAATCTTCACCTGATATGGAAAAAAGTTAACTTGTACTATTGTCTGTTAGCATAATTAACATCCCCTCTTTTTTTTGTACAGTGAGACTATCTGGAGACCCCCCCCCCCCATCCCCCATTTATTTCAGTGTATATTTAACTCTAAAAATGAGATATAGAGAAGTGACAACTTTTCACATTCAACTTCTAGACAAAGGCTCCTCAAACTAAATGCATCTCACGGGAGACTCAAGTTAGCATTGCGACTGCCATTATCCATTTGCTGTGTGTGTCAGCAAAAAATATTTAATGGCAGTGTGAGGTTTTCTCCTACAGGAGTGAAGGACAGTGCGTTGGCAGCCATTTTCAGGCATTTAATTAAGCAGCTCTGTGCCAGTGTCCAGATACCATCAGTCAGTAACGTCTACCCATACTTCCATCTCCTGCACACGACAGTTAATTAATAGGCTAATGCTTTTTTATGATCGTCTCATTCTTAATCACATGCAAACTGACCAAGACAATCACAGCAACTGGCGTTCACAACACCATCTGACAGCTTGTCAAAGATAGAAAATGGACTTTAAAAGAGTGCCAATTAACTAAATAAACAAGGTTATAGCCTAGTTATAAAATGAATACCATTACGAAGAAGAATGTTGCTCTAGCATATTATGCATGACTGATTAGGGCTACTGCACGCCCACAGACTTTTGAAGAGTGATTAGATTGGCTATTTATTTATTTTTCCACTGGATCAGAGTGAGTTTCTCCACCCTCTGTGAGTTTGAGCCGAAGAGCCGCACACCAGCCCGGATTCATCCATCTTAATTCTCTAACACAGTGGGCTTGAGGGCTTCTGCCATACTGATTCTGGCGAATTACAAGAGACATGCCACTCCTGAGGGAAGCCTTCATGGCCCTTCAAAGACAGCATGATGCTGCGGAGTGTAAAACTCTCAACATGATCCACAGCAAACCAGGCTCATTGTTCCCTATCATTAGCTCCTGAAGACATGCCACACTGTTTTCCGATGGATCTTCGATCGTAAAAGCTGAATATCAAGTGGTGTATAGGAGGAGGCAATCGTGTAAGCTACTCAATATGGATATGGTCTTAACATTAACACTGTTCCAGTACAACCACTAGTCTATTCAATTGAGTCATTCTAATGAACCGATTCTTTTTAATGATTCGTTCTAATCAATTCACTTCACTGTAGAACTTTGGAAATAAAACAGTGGAGCACACAAAAATGTACCATTACAAAAGTTGCAACTATAGTTATAAAACAATAGTTATTGATACTACACAATTAAACATGACAATAATATTCTCACAATGTTTCAAGAACAAATATTCTTTCATTATGATGGTATTTTGGCAGATATATAAACTATGGTTCAAAATTTTTTGGTTTGGTAAGACTTGGACAAGGCTGCATTTTTTGATCAAACACACAGTAAAAATAGTAATATTGTGAAATATTTATATAATATTCTATTATAATATATTTTTTTAAAATGTAATTAATTTATATGAGGAAAAGTTTAATTTTCAGCATCATGACTCCAGTCTTAATGTCACATGATCCTTCAGAAATCATTATAATATTCTGATTTGATGCTTAAGAAACATTTTTTAATGAATAAATGAATTTCTTTAAAACCAAAACTTTTGAACAGTAGTGTATTATGAAAATGTAATTTACTATAAAAATACAACTCAAAAGGACAAAAAGAATGCAAAGGAATCATTGAAACGAACAGAACAGAATTAACTAAATCACCTAAAAAATATAAAAAACTTCCCCGTTATAACAAAAAAAGGGTAAACTTAGTACAAGGTTGTCTGATTGGGCTAATTAGTCTAAACTAATTTCTAACTAATCTTACTAATTTAGTCTAAACACTGCAAACAATGCATAGAAAAGTATCACAGTCACAGGAAACTGTGGCTCCGATGCCTTTAGCCTTCTGCAGTGTGGGTCGGCTATAACTATAACTTACGAGGTTCACACTTTATTTTAAGCCAGTTTCACTTGTCTGAAAGATATTTACATGTGTTACTTTATATGCAGTTCTCCAGCATCCACTGTTACCTGTAAACAAGATTGTCCTCAATGACATTTGCGCACTGGTAAAATTAACTGCACATTACATTCATCATCATGTCATGCTCAGCCACTACATGAAGCATCTCTGAATTAATTTCACTTCACTTGTAAAGCAGAGACAATCTATCTGTCACGTTCCCTGCAGCAACGAACTGCTTTACCTGCACAAGCCTTCCGCTGATGTGCTGTGTTGTAATTATGGAGACAATGAAACACATCAGCTGGGTCAGAATACTTGACCGTTATAATATCCCTCCCCCTTACAACCAACCAATGCTCTTAACTGGTGTATCTCGCCGTTAATCCAGTCTGGTTTGGGTTCGGGAGGGATGGACCGCAATCTGGGTCACCGAATAATGAGGCCAGGGCGCGTACTGCACCACAGCGTCCATCTGGCAGCTCCACGTGCCTGTCTCTGCCAGCGATAAACAGGTCTGGAGGAATAAACAGAGTGTGGGCACACAAAGAGACATGTTACCCTGCTCTGGAATAAAGTGTGTGAGAACATTTTGCTTTTGGAATTTAGTATGGAAGCATACAAAATATTTTTTTAATGGCAGTTTTGTTTGTGCACATTTTTTTGTGCACTGCTCTATGTGTATGAGTATGGGAACCACTCAATAAAAAAATATAAATAAAACGATTATATATATATATATATATATATATAATTAAATAAATAAATATATATAAACATTTAAAATATATGATTTTTATTATGTATAAAAATCTGCAATAATATATACAGTCATGTATAATATAGTCAATATAGACATCCATGGCTTCTCCATTTTGTCTTTATGTTTGTTAAGTAATTAATGACACAGTATGTCACGCCTTGTGGTTCATCTGAGGTTGTATTTACCTACGTTTAAGACCATGACAGATGATTTTTTTTTTATTACGTCATGATACATAAAACCATGGAATTCAAATGATTGTCCTTTCTTTTTCACATTACTGTAAATATCTTAATACTGCATTTTAGGAGTAAACCAGGATAGATCTGTTATTTAAACAATGACATAAAAAAGAATTATAATTTTGACTTTCTTTTGTCTATCTATCTATCTATCTATCTATCTATCTATCTATCTATCTATCTATCTATCTATCTATCTATCTATCTATCTATCTATCTATCTATCTACCTATCTATCTATATCCTTTTGTGGAAATAATACTATATTCAATTTGAATCCTTTTGTGGAAATAATATATAAAATTTTACACATGCATGTATCTTTTTTAAGACTTTTACTTTTAAGGTGCACTGAAAGTGCGTTTAGCTTGCACAGAAACTGACTCAGTTGCAATAAAAACAAAAAACAAGGGGAAATTTACTCGGATGTACACAGTCATTAACACTGTGCTTTTCCAGCAATGCTCCTAACTGAAAAATAATAAAGCCACACATGCATTATGTCAGCCATTACACTGGGGGCAAAGAAAAAAAAAGAAAACAGATTGTATGATGACAGGGATCTTTGAAGTCCATATGCATGTGGGTGACGACACACAGTGGAGTGAAGCAGAATCTTGACTCATAGACAGAGTTATGCCAAAAGCCTCTCTCAGTCTTTATCAACAGCCTTTATCTTGATCATAAGGACAGAGACCACCATGAGGCACATTTATAATTAGATTGTGGAGTGTCGGGTCAAACACTATGAGTCAGCTAGATGATAATGCCGCTCTGGGACTGTTAGTGCCAAGCATGGCTTACTCCAGCTTTGATAAAGCACTCGTATCATGCCTTATGTTGATCTTTTGCTACATCTCACAAAGGTCTGGTAGTGCACAATGCTTTAGGAATTGCAGGACTCATTCTCTGCTTTTTCTAACACACCATGCAATTAGGGGAAAGAAAACCTAACTGCTAAAGGTGAAATTTGTTCAAATGCAAGAATTTTTTTTATATTTACATAATTGACTACCATTACTATTCTCAAGACTGGTTGGAAATTAGATTCATCACAATTATTTTTTAAAGAATATCTGTATATCTTTTCTACCCAGTTTCTCGTCAACTTTATCATGCAGGTCAATATTCTCTGTAAAACTCAATATTTAATGGGAAAGCGCTGTACAATTTATTTTGAAAATAAATTTAATTGGTCTAAGGTGGCATTCTTTGGACAAATGCTTTTGTATAGTGGGCGCGAAAAATTAATGATGCCCCTTTTTTGCTTGTTTGGTAAGAAGCATGTGGTCATTATCAGTAAACTATAAACAAAACATAACTAACTAACTAAAAAATGTAATTAAAGGGACATTGTGTAGGAATTTCTCCCATCTAGTGGTGAAATTGTATTTTGCATTCAAACGAATAGTGCTCTCCAGCGCCTCGCATTTTCAAATGCATGTTGCATCTACTACGGTAGCCGTTACGTACCATAAAGCTATGACAGGATGTCTTTTAATAGCACTTCATCGAGTTATACTGTCTGTCTATATAATAAAGTACACAACCAAGCAATGAAAAAAAGCTTGTAATTAAGACCGTAACATTGACTTACCTGTCGAGAAGAAAGCAGGCAACTTCAGCGTCTCTTTTGAAAGCTTTCTCCTGCATTAGCTCTTTCCACCTGGAAAAAGCTATCCCGACATTAACCCTTGTTTTTTGCAATCTCCGGTCACGTTTCGTTTTTACGGTCTACTTTGGACTTTTTCGACGACGAGGACTCCTTATCCTGAGACTAACCGTACAGTGCAGCCTTTTAAACTTGCCGGGGCAGTGACAAGAGCCTCTCACTGCTCTGCTCCTCTGCTTCTGCTGGCTTCAGTCACGTGACGCTGGCTCTGAACGAAAACGCGTTGTGGAAACGGGTTAGCCTAGTACTTTTTGTCCCTCTCTGCTATTATAGTTTTTCAAGATGGCGGAACTACATGGAAGCCTCCGTGGACCTACCCGTCCCATGTATATAAAGATAATAAATTCTTCGTTTACGAGGATTAGTCTGATCATTGGCAGAGGTATTTGTACACCATTGAAGACATATTTAAGAATAAAAATATTGATTTTAGATAATAAAAGACCTAAAAAACTACACATTGTCCCTTTAAAGACTTTTTTTTTTCTTGAATATATTAAATTAAACTGTCACGTTTTGAGTTTGTTCATGTTTAGAGATTGCTTTTATTATCCTTTTCTGTTCGTGTCTGTTTCTAGGTTGGTTTTCTAGGTTGGTTTTCTTGTTCTGTTAATTAGTTCCGTCATCCTCTGTTTCCCTGCCTGTAAGTCTCCTAGGATACACATGGTTTGATTCAGTGGTCACAGGTGTTTCACGTTTCTTATTGGTTTGTTCTATTTAATCCCTGTGTTTCTTTCATTTCATTGTCAGTACTACTTTGTGTTATGTTTCTAGTTCCCTGAGTTCTTTGTTTTAACAAGTTTAACTGCTACATTTAGATCTTTTTCTACTCGTTTATTGCAACCCAACTGTGACAAAAACAATATAAAATATATGTAAATAAACTATTTGGTACATTTTAGCCTTCTATTCTCTGATCTAGAGGTATTCAATATATAAACAAATGTTTCTCTGCAGATTTATACATATAATATTATTTCAGTTCAGCGTTTTTAGTAGTTTTCACGGATACGTGTGAATAGGGATCGTTTTGACAAAACTTCTCCGTTTTAAGCATATCGTTGTCGTGTAAACGTACCCTTAGATTTAGTACACTGGCTGTAAAAAAGCTAATGAATTAATATTTTGCATTGTATTGTTCTCACACTATAAATGGACTTACATGAAAATACATAGCAGCCTTTATGTTTTAAGAAGGGGGTCCTATAAAAGCATCACTTTCGGTGTTCCTTGGTATATGAAGTTGTTTAGTGTATCACCCAAAAAAAAGGAAGATTACATTACAATTATTACTATAATTGCATACAAACACTAAATCGATCTATCATTCTTCTGAGAAACAGCACTGTATTTGACTCGAACACTAAGGCAACATGAACAGCGTAATGGTGAGTAATGCTTGCCACTTAACAAAGGGAATTGCAGCACATGCTGGCAGCATGGCTACAGGCCTGTAGCAGAGGGGGGAGTTTATGATTAATGGAAATAAATATGAAAAGCATCACATCAGCCCCAGCACCTGATCACTCTCGCCTCCACAACTGCGTTACTGCTCAGCAAACAACTATATCACCAGCAGATACAGCCCTCGGTTCAGTTCAGTGTGCGCACTGCACTCCTGGAGTCAGCGGCACTGACGCCGAATAGCTCCTGACAGAGAGGTCAAGATTCAAGATTAATCCACTGCTACAATTTGACATGCCTTTTTTTTTACTCTAATAAAGCGGTCTTGAAGTAATTCTTGCAATGCCCTACATATTAAATATTTATGGGGATGTACAATTACTTGAAGTATGTCAGATGTTTATATAGCCTACATTTGTTACACAGGTCTCTGGAATACACTGTAAAAAATTTGTAACACTCCCAAATCAAAAATTTCAATTGACCGATAACATCTAAATTTTTCAGTTGGCCCAAGTGAAATTCTGTAAATTCTAAAATTAAATGTACAGATTGTCACTTGGGCCAATTGAAAAATTTAGATGTTATCGGTCAATTGAAATTTTTGATTTGGGAGTGTTACAATTTTTTTACAGTGTACTTGATTTTGATTGGTCAAATGTGGCTTTCTGTGTTAAATATTTTTGCATTCCAAAATAAAATATAAAATAAGATACTTGATTCTGATTGTTCAAATGTGGCTTTCTGTGGCAAAATATTTTAATATCACCAAAATGAGATAATTTAAAATATATATTTTTTCATTTAGATTAGCTCGATGTATTAAAATGCCTAAAACTGAAATAAAAATTAATAAAAACTATATAGATAGACACTTTATTTTAACAAATTTACTCTGAATTAAAATTAAAATTATATATAATATAATATAATATTATATAATATTATAGCTCAATGA
Source organism: Rutilus rutilus (assembly GCF_951802725.1). NCBI lineage: Eukaryota > Metazoa > Chordata > Actinopteri > Cypriniformes > Leuciscidae > Rutilus > Rutilus rutilus. Next base: position 10,087,776 of record NC_140212.1, read on the forward strand.
TACTAAAATAACACTGATTATTTCTTCCCCATTTATTAACTTATTCTTGAGTAGCCGGTCATTATCGCTCAAAAAACAAAACAAAAAAACAATTGAATAGGCTTATATGTACATAAACAATTTGATACATTTTATTGACTCCAAAGCACATATTTACAAGGATCCAGAGTTATTAAATATATAAACAGTTGTGCTAATTGTGACACACAGTTTTATTATTTACTGTTTTAAAATGACCTTTTAGAGCAAATTAACTTCTGCTCTTATATTACCTAAAAATGAATGTGTTATATATCTGTGCCACTTTTAAAGGGGAGATCTAGTTAATCCCCTTTGCAATATTAAAGCTGCAACACTGGTGACTTTGCATGAACCTCAGTGATATTATGGTACACCACACAGCATTGATCCAGTTTACATGTAATGAGGACACTGGACACATATCATTGATCCCAGGCCATGTCAAATGTCCAGGCTATTTGTAATCTGTTACCTTACTGACATGCAGTCCTTCCTCAAGTATAATAGTTCTATCTTGCTGAGTTGTCAATATTGTGTATCTGAGGTTTTACTTAGAATGGTTTCGCTCATTGGGAGGCATGTGTTGGCCAGAGGGAGTGAAAAAGTGAAGTGAAGAAGGGCTCATGAATTATTGACAAAGACATTGGAAAAATGGCAAAGTGATATTCCAAAGGATCCAGAGGAAATTTAAAGATGAGGTTCAAGGGTGATTAATTTTGTAACGGTGCCTTCGCACTTCGGCTGGCAATGTGTGAAACGTGTCGCAAATGGATTATTTAAAATCCATTTATTTATTTATTTTAAAATTCGTATGAGCAGACACATTAGTTGTGGATAATGGCAGTGATTAATCCTGGAGTAAACAGCTGAAAATGCCCTTGCAGGGTAAAATAAAGAAGAAGAAGAAAATAAAATAATCACCCTTCAGGGGAAAAAAACACAAAAAAACCCTAAAATGTCCTTTTTCTCTCTATGATAGTTAAAGCAAAGTGAGACAGGCTGGAGATTCATAAATAAGTAAGAGACTCTCCTAGTCTCCCAAATGCCTGTCTGCAGACTTTAGATTAGCACAATGAGCAGAAAAGCAGACAGCACAGGAGAGTTTGCCAAAGAAATAGTAGCCTACTTGCTGAGTCTCTCTTTGTACTGTACATAAAATTGTACAAAATTAAATTAAATATGCAGCCCTTGTAAAAATATACAGCCCTTGTAAAAATATACACGCGCACTAGAGCTGACTATTTCAAAATTAATTAGTTTCAATTATTCAATTATTTCAAAACATGATAAGAAGCATATACTTTATATCAAACCAATTATTTTATGTTTTAAAATGATCATTAATTGTAATTAAGGCAGTTCTAAAGGCAAAAGAGGGGGTTCAACCCGCTACTATAGCAAGGTGTACCTAATAAAGTGGCCAGTGAGTGTACAATTCACACAGGCGAATTGAGGCTACAATTCACGGGCTCACCCAAATTGGACAATAGAAGATTGGAAAAACGTTGCCTTGTCTGATGAGCCTTGATTTCTGCTGTGACATTCAGATTGTAGGGCGTAAACAGCATGAAAGTATGGATCCATTCTGCCTTTTATCAACAGTTGAAGCTACTGGTCCATTAACGTAGATTGTTCTGTAAATTGTTTTGTTTTTTACTTGACAAAGCAAACACTCTATTAGGCTTCCACTACCATTTATGCAGTGTTGAAAGGTGTAAAAAGGGATGGAAGCTCACAAGTCAACGCCCCCAATTAAACTAAGCAATTCTGTATTTGAGTCACACATCCAAATCAAAGTAAGTACTGTGGCTCCCAGTGACACTGCCATTCTGCTATGCCCTTAGATTTCTTTGGAGTATTTAAAATCTATTCAACTCTCCCAGGCTTTGGCCATCAAAAAATCTATACCCAGGAACACATGCTGTCTGGTCAGCCTGGAAGAAAGATGGTTTTGGTTTACACTCGGTCGCTGACCCGATCAGCTTCTGCCCCACAGGGATGCATAGGGCCAAGAACAATCTGTCTTACAAGCCTGTGTAACAGGAGATGTTCGTGGAGTTGCTCATTAAACCCAGTGTAAGCCATGTTTAAACATGAAATTTGGCATTTTCTATCCCACACAATATGCAAAGACACCTATTAGTAAGCCATTGTAGATTGATTTCCCCACAAGGTGTAAATACTGTGGCACTACACATAGTAAAAACATATAACAAGTATGATTTTAGAAAAAATGATAGTAATAATAGTAAAAAACAAATGCATGTACTGTTACACCCCTAAATAAATAATGTGGTTATGTGTTGGCTCGCCACTTTATGGCCAATGAAACAAGAAGAGTTCCACTGCAAGGGTATCCATTCTCAACTTCCGACAATAATGATTTGTTAATCAATGTGACACTAGAACTTCCCTCAGTAACACAGCATAGATTTTAGCTGCTCTAGTGGTTCCTGGAGGAATGAGATAATGGAAGACAGAGTAGAGCACTGGGACTATAATTCTCTTTTCTGGATGGTACAGGCTGCCATTTTCTATCTGCAGAGTTTCATAATCAACAGGAAATGATATCCTGGACAATAGTGCAAGCTGGAATGATTGCTGGCGTGTACCATTAGGACACAGAAATATGTATCATTATCTTTGTCAGCCCTTTTCCACTGCTGATCAGTGCATGTGCGTGAGCTCTGAAGACACATGAGCACATCATCTTTCTGTCTAAAGGGGAGGATGTGTGCAAGCCTCATTCTAAAGGCCATATCATTCACAAACGCGCTTCAGAGTGCTCACAAATGAAATAATTTCAGTCGCAATGCCGCATAACTCATTCCTCAAAGCTTGAGAGATATGCTGTCGACCAAAAAGCCTCAAAATACACCGAAACCAGAAGGAATTCAGATGTGACAAGCTACAGGAAACCACTGTTTGATTAGAAACAAAGAGAAACACAAATCACACGACTTTGTAAATGTTGAAAAAGCCTCCTGGAATGCTGAAAAAATGGGATCTGTAATCTCTCAAAGTGAAAAAAAAAAAGAAAAAAAAAACACAACAATCGAAGGTGTGAAGATTTGTATTCTGGTCGTGCTAAATACAGTGAAATGACATGGAAATCTCTTGGAGGAGTGTGTGGGATGTATATCTGGAAAATGAAGACAATATTATCTCCATCGAAATCAATACAGTATCTACTGTTGTTCTCCTTGTCAATGCAATAAGTTGACTGATGCTATCTTGTCATATTTGTCAGCAGTGTTGGGGGTAATGCATTACAAGTAATGTGCATTATGTAATCAGATTACTTTTTTGTCGTAACGAGTAATGTATTACTTTACCCACTTTAATTTGAGTTACTTTTTTAAAAAGGTAATGCGCATTACTTTTCACTTCAGTTAACTTGCTCAAACATTTTTTAAACTACTGAATTAAAATTCTGTCTCTTCTCCATAACAGTCACTTAGACATGTACACTCACGCATGCGTGGGAACAGACAAAAAGTTCAAAAGTAACAACATTTTTACAAAATAACACTCTTTTTTTAATTAAAAAGAGTTGTACAGGAGGTAATCTTTTGGTAGATCTTTTGTATGGCATTAGTGGTCAGGAATTATTTGAAGTGGTCAAAATACAATTATATTCTAAATGTTTTTTAAGGAAAATGAAGGTTCATGTTATGTAAGATATGTCGTTTGAGTAAACACTTCCAAAAATAACTTCTCTGTAAAAAACACCTGTAACAAACTGTAACACAAAAGTAATGTAATACTTTACTTTCCATAAAAAGTAATGTAATTAGTTACTTTTTAAGGGAGTAGCGCAATTGCTTTTAAAAGTAACTTTCCCCAACACTGTTTGTCAGCATTTTTAGACATACTATTCATAATTTCACCATAAACACGAATAATTTCTGGTTTATCTGTTCATCCATGAGCAAAACTTATTTTACCAGTACTTAAACTCATTTTTTCTACTTCTCTACTTGCAGGGTCCATTGCCAGATGCTCCTATATCAAGTACCACTACTCCTCAGCCACAATACCCAAGAATCTCTCTTACAACATCACCAAGACCATACGTCAGGATGAATGGCACTCTCTACGTGAGTACATGGCTTTACTCTACATTTGAAGATGCATTTAAGAAATGCCACTACTGTGACTTGTAACACAGCTAATGAATTAATATCTCAAACTGTCATATTTGCTTGACAAAATTACATTCATAGTACAAATAAGTGTATAATTTAACGATTACTGCTGAGACAAGCACTTTGTAAACAGTACAAGCAGTAATCATCCCCAACCTAGTGATGTCCTTTGCTCAGACCCTACTTGCTAAGGTCAGGTCAAAGCCAGATATGGAAGTTGTAATGCAATACGTTGTAATTTCATTCATGCTCTCGGTAGACCTAAAGATATAGATGAGGTGATTTGTTGTTGCTTTGTGGAAGGAGAAAGTAGGGTACATATCTCAAAGTCAGATGTACCTTGTCGACCCACTTTTGCTCTGTTTCCACCCTACCCAAAATGGAAATTATGAAGATGCTTTAACATAGAAGTGGTGGGAAAATGCTTTAATACAGAGAGTGGGCCATTAGTACGCAATCTGACCCACAGGAAGCTCAGCAAACCCGTAAAGCCCATCATTCATAAAGTTTCACACATGCCACACCTTGAGGGGTTGATTATTAAAGATATATTTATTATTCATAAATCCATTTTGCTAGTAAATAAAATAAAACAATTATTGTAAAACAAATATTACACATATACTTTAAATAGTTAACTTAATATTACAGTTTATGTAAGCAGTGTGCATAAAAAAATGTATTAAAATATATTTAATTATAATAAAAATAATTATTACACATCAGGTTTACTTAATATAACTGTTTATATATAAAAGTGTGTGTATATATAAAAAATTAAATCTTTTTTTAAATTAAAATTACACATTAATAGTTCACTTAACATTATTTTTATTTATAAACATGTGTAGCCTATATAAAATAATAAAATACAATTTCCACTTGAGAGCCAGATCAAAATTCAGAGTTTTAAGAACATATTCTAACACCAAAAGTAATTTTATTCAGTGTCCTTATGCAATCACAAGATGTGTTTAATGCAAAGGCCAGAAGGTAATGGTAATCATTTTATTTTAGCATTTATTTTAGTTTGGTTATGCATTCATCTTGCTTGATTTAGATTTAGGAACACATTTTCATTAACAACAGTTCAACAAGAAATAGTTTGAGGAAGCCTACAGTACAAGCTCTTCTGCTCTTTTCCTTTTTGGCTGACAGCCACATTTGTGACACAAAATTTACACTGAGTGGGGAGTGTGTAAATCTACAGATAAGGCCTTCTCCTTGGAGAGTACTGGCTTGTTTGAAACCCTCTTATGAGATGGGATTGTGGTTTGAAGCTGCCGTGTATCACGGACAGAAGAAAGAGCGGGATACAGCATGCCCTCAAACTGTCATGTGGTCACACTCCACTGCACTGCCTCTGTCAGGCGACCGGAGAGACACCTTTCCTTTAACCCCAAAACCCACCAGTATCTACACCTCCATCTCTCTCGTTTTCCTCATTTTCCAAAGCTCTAACATGGAGGGTTATGAGATCAGAGATGTATAAATGACACTTCTGGAAAGATACAGAGCTCTCATGCAGTCAAGTGCAACAGATGAAAAGATCTCTGTGGCGCCAAACATTTCTCAAGGTTTCCATTTTGTGCTCAATATCTGGTTCACATGAATTTATTATTCTGTTTTATTTATTGTACTTTTTGATATCAGAAATTTAGCCCAGACCTGCAGAACTCATTTTAAACCTTGCAAACGGAGTTTAGAGTTTATTTTAAAAGTTTACGTTAAAATCTGGGCCAATACAATATAAAATCAGCCATAACATAATATGACCGTAACCAATAAATGGCTGATATTAAAATTCAATACTAAAATGAATTGTTTTGATTATGAATGACTGAATATACTGTACCGTTCAAAAGTTTGGGGTTTGTACGATTTTATTTAACATTTCTTATACTCATCAAGGCTATATTTGTTTGATCAAAAATACAGTAAAACAGAGAATATTGTGAAATATTCTTACATATTAAAAATAACTGTTTTTTAAATGTAATTGATGGCAGTTATTACTCCAGTCTTCAGTGTCTCATGATCCTTCAGAAATCTTTCTAATATGATGCTCAAGAAACATTTATTATTATTTTCAATGTTGAAAACAGTTGTGCTGATTAATTTTTTTGTGTGGAAACGTGATAATTTTTTTCAGGATTTTTTGATGAATAGAAAAAACAAATTTATTTTAAATAGAAATCTTTTACAAATGTCTTTACTGTCACTTTTGATCAATTTAATGCATCCTTGCTGAATAAAACCATAACCCCAACCCCCAACTTACTGACCCTAAAGATTGGCTTTAAGATTATGTATCCATGTTATCAAATTATAGATTCACTTTAAGTGAGCGTTTAATGACTGCAAAGGTATTCTAAATGTTAAAAATAGAGGAAATAAGTACGCAGTATATCCAATATCAACAGACATCTATAAATACAATAAAAAAATGAATTGGCTAATATTGGCTGATAATCAAACTGGTATTGGGCATATCTAGTTCAAATATTTCTCATACACACTTCAGGCAGGAAAATGTTCACACGGTATTTAGAGTCTCCCAGGGGCGCGTTGAACGAGTCTGTCATTTGATTCAAGCATTCTGACCTATACTGTAAAGAAAGATGTGGAACAGTCAATCTCTTGGTTAAGGTCAGGCTGAGATGTTTAATGTTCTTATTACAGCTTACACAGCTGCTCCAACAAATCAAACAGTAGGATTAAGTCTTTTCCTCTGGTGAGGGGACCCTAAATGTAAAAAACTAAAAGAATTAAGCCTTTATAGCTTTGACTCCATTGAGCGCCATATTGATTTTGGGGGCCAAGAGAGGTCAGAAGATCAAGAACTCTCCATTAGTGGACATTGAGAAGTAAATTACTCTAGTACTCTGGGACATGTGTCTGAACCAACACTGCCAAAAAAATGGTGAACTGGCCACTGGTGAAGGTATTAGATCAAAGCTCGTGTTTTGTTGTGATGCCTAGAATAAACAGAACAGGTAATGCTCAAATTCGAGTTGTTTTTGCTCGTGTTGCGCTCAGATGAGAAGCCAGACCTGACATTTCATAAAGCGTGTGAAATTGAACAAAGGCAGGTTAGAACATTTCCTGCGCTCTCATAATGCTTATCTGTTCGTGAGTGACATCAGCAAAACTTCAGAAGACTGTGGGATATACACTGCACTCATTTGTACCCGTCAGTCAACCCACCAGGAAACCGACTATACCAGCAAGAAAGTCACAAAATAAGACAATACTTCTATTATGTAGAATATGAAAGCGAAAGATGAGACTCCACAGAAGCCAAAATCTCTTGTTTTTAGCGATGGACGGCATATTCAGCTCAACACGGCAAATGCTTTTAGACATTTCGGTTTTGGATGAAGACGGTAACTTCAACAGCTTAGGGATTTTGTAAGATCAAAAGGAAGCAGCAAAAATGAGCAGCAGGAAGCTGTCAATGAACATGACAGGAAATAATCTGCCGTGATGCGTAAAGGTGCCCAAAGAGGCGAATTATGATCTTGGGTTCCAAATCCTCCAGATCTCAGTGCACTCAACTTAGAAACTGCTTATAGTGCTTCAGAGACCAAAGAGAGGCAACCATTGGAAAAAAGAAAGAAAGAAGAATGAAAAAAAAAAAATGAAAAAAAGAAAACAAGAGTGTACTATCAATTAAAAAAATTAAATTATGTAATAAAAATATGACATGCTAAATATGACATGCCTAATCAAATGAATTGCAATTAAACATATCATGGAGTTAATCACATAGAGCAATATTTTTAAATTAAACTGATTTTAGTTACATGAATAAATTACAAATGTGTTCATGTAATTCATTTAATAGTAATCACATTAATCACAAATATCACACAACTAATCCTATATAAACTATTTTAAATTAAATGGATTTTAATTACATTAATAAATAAAAAATGTGTTCATGTAATCAAATTAATTACATATGCCAATTAATTGCAATTAATCATATATATAAATATATGCAATTGATAATATCAATACTTTTAAATTAGTAAAAAAAAAACTATTTATTATTATTGTAATTAAATAAATTACATTAACAAATCATCTAACTGCATTATTTATTTATTTATTTTTGAAGATTGAAATGGCACTAGTGGCAGACACAAGTATTTTAAGAGATTTTATGGAAAGTGACCATACTAAGTGAACATATTAATTAAATAAACTGCTCTTATTATTATTATATACTTTAAAGCTACTGTACATCCTTTACTGAAGCCGTTTCTTACACAAACATTAGTTAAATTGCTTAATGATTGTTGTCTTGGGACCCTGCTAAAAACAGGACCTGTAATGACATACTAACATCCTAAACGGTAATTTAGTCTTCACCCCAGAGTGGGATCCGCAGAGGAAATGAATTGTACTTAATTGTCACTGCTGCAATCAGACACTATTAAGGTGGGATTGAGTAATTTGTAGCATCTCTGTACTCACATTTAAACTACTTAAACATTACCCTCCTATGTATATATTGCACTTAGAGGACTTTGAATGTGACCTCACCACAGTATTCACTCAACACTGCAGCTAAACAACCGCCAAAATGCATTATTTTCCTGTTATCGCTGTAAAGCTGCTTTGAAACAATCTGTATTGTATAAAGCGCTATAAATAAAGGTGACTTGACTTGACACTCTGTGTATACACTACTGATTTAATCTCCCCTAGATAAGACATTTCCATGTGTCTAGGCATTAATAAATGGAAATTGAAAATAGTGTCATCATGCAAACCATGATGGGCCTGACATTAACAAGGACGCCATTACGGCGCACACCAGAGGAATGGAGGAGGCTGTCGAGAAATCTCTCAACTGCGATTTGGCATTTTGACATCCATGATCATTATGTTTTCTTTCAAAGCTGAGAGACCTTTTCCTCCGCGGTAGGTGAGCCGTCAATAGCCATTCTGACAGTTAGAGACTCTGATCTTCTGTTGACCTCTTTCATTCAAGTCAAGGAGCAGAGATGCACAAAAGATGTAATTACATGTTGACAGAGCAGAGGGCGAAGACAACATGAAATGGTATTTAAGACATATTTCACTTCATTTTGTCCTACAAGATCCTATAGTCTCTATATGACAGGAGGGCTTGATTAAAAAAATTAAAATAAGACCAGGAACATGTACATAAAAACAAATAGGGTACATTTTGATTTCATGTTGACTCTAAAAAAAAGTTATAAGATTATTTAATTCTGGTACATGACAGTAAAATGTGAAAGGCTGTAGGATGAGAACGATGATTAGATGAAGCACACTGTAAATTTGTTCCCAGTTTTTTTGAGAAACTACTTCCACCGGAATCAAAACAACGGTTAAATCCTTGGCTAATGAGAATAAGAAGTCCATTAATATCGCAAAAGTAACCTTGCAAAGTTGGAGGGATTGCAAACGTGCAAACGTGCAAACGTGCGAAAGCGGTAAATAAATGTGGCATTATCAGCCGCCAAACATCCTGCCGTAATATTCACATTATTCAAATCCTTATTTACAACCGTAATCCTCTCTGTTCCAGATAACCTTGTCTGCATAAACATGTAGTAAAAACCATGGTCATTTTGGAGTTGTTTATAGAAACCTAAACAATGCAGTTTATTTTTATCGCTAGCAAGACAAAACTGTCTCTTAAAAATGAACATTTCAGCAGAGAAATCCTCAAGCCTGTTTGTTGATAATCCCTTTGCTATTAATTACAAACTGCGAGTTCTTTGTCCTGGCAGTTTTAGCGATTGCACCATTTTGACTCACAATTATCCACACTCACGCACCACATCCTCAACAGACAATTGAACGGCAGACTGCGCCGCCTCGACACCCCCCCCCCCGAATGATTGATGGGTAACACAATCAACAGACTATAAATGAACAGGAAAAGATGGAATAAAACGAGCAAAGCTTAGAGCTTTAGATCGGTGGACTTTACACATATGCTCACAGGGCATTTCAGATTAGCCAGAGTTCCCTGTGGGTTTAGTTGTGACCGCTGCATCCAGAAGGGCTGTAATCTGTCAGACGGACGCCTAGTGATTAGTCTGTGGATGGCCGAGTGGAAGTTGCCCAGTGGCCACGAATCAGAAGCTTACTTTGATCTCTGAGCATGGATGGAAAGAAAACTGCCATATTATTACAAGTGCTGTTTACACTCGCAGTGCCAAAAGATGGAGCCGAATCAAATCAATAACTCGGTTTAAAACCAGAGAATAATCTCCATGCTAAAAAATAGGCAATGTACTTGTACTGCCTAAACATGCAATTTCTAACATTGGTTAACCATTATAAAAAATTACACTTCACTATTAAACTCTCTATGGACTATGCAATGAGCTTGCAAAACCTCTTTAATGGTGGCATGTTACAGACACAAAAAGCTGTTGTCTATATTTCAGTGAAATATGTTGGCCAGATTATAGTGTTTTCAAATAAATTGAGCTCTTTTTTTCCTCTGTCAGTCAAACAGAGGCCACTGACTCATTCTCTGGTCTCTCTAAGCTTTAGTGTTTATTTGCAGATTACATTAGGCCATGAATTCAATGTGATGAGATAAAACAGGGTGACACTGCAGGCTGCATCTGTTTCTCTTCTGTGGAGTAGAAGTAGGAACCATCTAGGTCAAGCATTTGAACCCACGGTGTCTTTTTGACCATGTGCTTTTTTTGCTTTTCATCATGCTTTTCAATTCAAAAAGCTGTATCCTTGAGATTCTCATTCCTTTATTAATACATCCCCAATGATAGAGTTACAGTTTTTTTCCAACATTGATTTTTAACAATAACATGTAAATCTTGATAGACCTACCATGAAAAGGGATCAACCATAAGTCATAAGGGGCCGTTTACTACCAAGCAGCACTGAATAATGCAATTGAATCAGTTTACTATACTCTCAAACAAGTTATTTATTTAAATATTTTGCAATAAGCGTGAAATATATTGTATTATATTGTATAAAAGATTCTAACTTAGTAGTTTTATATTTTGTACCGTTTTGATTCAACATTGTCATTCGCAATGGGATGTGTGCAATTATTAGCTTATAAAAGCATTTGTCTTTTTCTCAGATTTTCAAATACTTTTTGGCTTCAAATAAAATGAAAAACTGCGATTCATCTCACAGCTGGTTGGTCTGATTATGTCTTAGAACTCTTTTTTTTTTTTTTATCCTTGTGGAAAGAAAAAATTTATGGGAAATATACTTCTGGATGTAACGTTTAAGTCCTTTGAGAGGGGAGTTGAACTAACCCAAGTGCAGTTAATTGAAAGTAGAACTAAATACAAATTAAACAGAACTAAACAATGACAGACTTGAACTTGTCTTGAGCATAAGGAGACTTTATAAAACCTCACCAACAGCAGAGAACAATGCATGACAAACAAACATGGCTAACTTGAGGGCTAAATACAAAACTACGGGGAACACACGACCAAAACAACCAGATGGAACTAATGAACGTGAACCAATGAAACAACAAGACTGTTACAACAAGATATCAGGACAATGGACCAATCAGAACATGACACATGAAGCAAGGGACCCAGTGAAAACAAAACAGAGATTACATAAACACATGAACCAATAAACACGGACTTCAAAATAAAAGACATGACATAATAAATGTGAACTAAGAACATGTGAGTGGTCACTGTTGCGCTTTATTGCCTCTATCTACTGATGATGTCCTTTACTAATCCTGGAACTGTCCCTGAATCCCTCTTGTTCCACAGGGAGAACTTCCTGTCCTAGGTTAGCACACACAAGAGAACAGTGGACTATAGCCAATTAAAAAAAGGGGAGGGATGGGTGAGGACATAATATCTGAGCATGAATATGCCTACTATGTCCCAGTAGTGAACAGCCTCTGGCTTTGTTGCTGTAGGTGATGGCATCCACAGAGACTCTCCTGGATTAGTTGAACTGCTGGACTGGAGCTGCGACTCTCAGTTCATTAAGCGCTTCACTGGGAGAAGTTTAATGACAAACGCTCTAATGGTCCTTCCACAAATGACGTGGTGGAAAGTAAAAAATGTATCGAGCACTTCAAAGGCCTAAGATAATATTTTCTCCCCTGGAGTGACCTAAAAATAGGTGTGCACGACACGTATACACCGCATTCATGGCTTGATTAAAATCCATTCACATCCTTTATAGTGGCGGATTTTCCAAATTCTTAAGAGTATGGTTGCACTTTGAATTTGAATACATGACATTTTGGTAAAATTATTAAAAGAATTGATTTCTAAGGTAATGTTGTGAAAACATGTCCAGGCCATATTTCACACAAAAAAAAAATGTAAATTTAAAAAATAATAATAATAATAATCATAAAGATAAAACTTATGTTTAGTACAATTAAAATTATGTTCCTACCAGATTCTCATTACTGTGATGTAAACAATAAATACATGATTTTAATTAAGTGTAATGCACAATAACACACATTACCATAATGCATCTTACTTTTAGTAATTTGTCTCAATTACTGTAATATAGTAACTTTTGAAAGTTTATTTGTCATAAAAAAATAATGGCACCTTCCAGAAAAAAACAAAAAACAAAAACATTTTTTATTTTGGGGTGAAATATTCTGCTCATTTTTGTAACCATTTGTACTCAAAGGACCAAATGCATGCAAGTCAACAAACAAAGTGGAGGACTTAAAGAGAACTGCTTGTTAAACAGAAAGTACAATGATTGGAAAACGCGTTTCATTAAATCAGCGTGCTTGGCAATGCGTTTTGAGCATAATCACCGTCGTTAATCCACCCGATACATCTCTATAGTTGTCTGTATGGATAATCCGTCTTTTTACTATGCATGAGTGTTTCCTCTCTGCCTCAAAAATAGCTTCATTCTCTTCAGCTTTGCCTCGGAGGAGCTGAGCAAGAAACCAACTACATTCCTCCAAGCATGTAGTAACGATGATGACTAACTAGCCCGAGAATCCAATCTCTACAGATCCCGTTTGCAAACAGTTCCTTGGAAAGCCAAGCATTTCGACATTTGATTTACATGTCGACCCTCTTTGCCAGGCGATCTCACAAAGGCTTACAGCGTTGCATTAAAGTAAAAGCTGCTCTCCCCGGAGCAACGCTGTCTGTCACAATGAACATATTATTAAGCATGAGTAAGTAACTATGGGCTGCCCAGTCACCTAAATTAATCGTTCAGGACTGAGCACGCAATAGAAGGGTCCAAATGTCTAAGACCACTAGTGATTTTTTTTCTTTTTCTATTGCTAATATGGAATAACAATTTGAGTGAAAAGCTGAATTAAGAATGAAGAAATGTGAATTTTATAATTTCTTAGTGTTTGGTAAAACCAAATTTTGCTTTAAATCACAGCTACACTGCAAATTAAATAATTATATTTAAAGTATATTCAAACAAATAGATACTAAATAAATGGTCATCAAATTATTGCATAACTTACAGTATGTATGGAACAAGAAAGGAAATATATATATATATATATATTCCTATATATATATATAGGAAATATGATATATTTTGAGTAGAGTATATTTAAAATAAGAGTGTATTTACATAAATAAGTGGCCAAATTATTTCAGAAATTACACTGATGTATGCATCAAAAGGTAATTTGAAATAAAATAAAGAAATAACTACATAGTATATTTAAAATAAGTAAATAAATAAATGGTCATTAAATTAATTATATTCATACTTTATTTGTGATGTGCTGTATTTACATAGCTCATAATTTTAAAATGAGTGCAATAGTCCTATCCTCAATTTAATGTCTGCTGGGTTTGGAATATAAACAGCATATTTAATGCAAACAAATCCAGACTTTAAATGGGTTCTAGCATCATGTTGTTGGTCACCTTGGAGCCTGGCATTGATCAAGTGTAGGTCTGACACATGGAAGGTTGTGTTAAGGCAGGATAAAATCAAGATCCATTACAAGTGACATTTTTGTAACTGATACATACATGTAATATACATGTAATAATTGAGCCCTCTGCCTTCCTGAGAGGACCAGACTGCTAAATACATGTACAAATCCATCAAGCGTGCTCCTGTTTGTTTTAACATGCCTCATTTCAGCTGTAATATACAGTTTAATCAGAATTTTCCAGAGCTGCAACAGTCCCATTCCGCACAGATCTGAATGTTCCTGGAATAGGCAGGATGAGAAACCGGCATGTGCACGAATAAATGTGTGTGCAGAATGCCTTAAACTGTCTGAGTAAGAGAAGGAAGTTGGAGGTGTGCCATGTGTTGGCTCAGCAACCCCAAACTGCTTGTTCTCTAAAAGCACTGAAGAGAGAGAGAGAGAGAGAGAGAGAGAGAGAGAAGATATACAAACATTACTGTACTCGCCAAACACAGTACAGAGATGTCTGAAGCCAAAGAATGCAAAAGGCCTTTTAATAGACATCAATAATCAAGTTTAAAGCTTTATTTTAAAACTGTATCTTCTTGCATGAACTATGTTGCTATTAGACACAATATGTGAAGTTATATTAAATACTTTTAGTAATCATCAACTTTATAATAACTTACATTCGGGCAAAAGATTTTGGTTTGTTGGCCGAAACTGTATTTTTACACTCAAAACAATTAACAAAAATAAATAAAATTCGCTCAAACATTAGTTATAATAAATATTATACTGCCACTAGAACTAAGCTGTAAGCCATGGAGAAAGACAATATTCTTATTTTATTTTTTTTAGTTTTGGTTTCATGAAAAATGATCGTAATGAAAAATCTGATTATTAATTATTAACCAGTTAGCAGCATTTGAAAATAACTTTTCCGACTAACAATTAAAACGGATTTTTTTTCAGTTACTATTATTCTAAAATAGTTTATAATCCACCTTCCTTAAAAAAAAAAAATTGTAACAGAAACTATTTGAATGTACACTTAACTACACTGAAAAAAAAAAAAGGCTTTGAAACAATTTTCACACAATAATTATTTCCCACCTGTTTACATTTACTTAAAACATACCTGACTGTGCTTACGTGAATACTCGCCAAGTTTTCGCATGTTGACATTATTTTGTGTGTATTTGACTGTTTAAGGTCAACAAGCGAAAAAAGAACTCCATTTAGTACTGAGAGGCGGCTTTATGCGCAATAAGCGCAATTCAAACCCTGTAACACCAACTATATTCATTCAGAGCAAATTAAACGAGTGTAAGGGGAGGCGGGTCTGTGTGTCAACTCGCTGTCGGAGGGATGAGAGAGCCAGAAAGCACAGCTGGTATCGTGTATATAGTCTGTGTTTCAGATATATTTCAGTATCGATATGTATATGTATATTTTTATTATTTCAGATGACTTTTTAAAAGACTACAATTGAAAAATGTATATAAAATTCAACCCACCAAATTCTGAAATTCACCTGGCTGGTGTTAATGCCAAGCCCTGCTGGCAGGTGATAAAATTGGTGAAAAAGCCATATCAAAATACCAAAATATCATAGATAGAGCTCTTGACCTGGGTTTGTAAGCAATAACTCAGAACACACCAGAAATCACATTGCAACATATAGCAACCATCAAAAAACATAGCAACATCCTGGAAACCATCTACATCATCCTAGCATCATGGCAGTGACTTTTGCATGAGCAATCACCTGTTTTCTTCATAAAACATAAACATCTAGGTTCTTGTTTGCAGTTTCAGTTGTCAATTCAATTTCAATTGCCCTCTTTTTATTTGAAGTCCAAACAAGCGAAAAAAACTCACATGGAATTAACATAAGTAGGATTAATAAAAATGCCTTTGAGCGCCGTAGCTCATTGATGCTATGTAAATGTATGTAAAAGCATGCCTGTTCATTATCTCTAATGGCATACCAAGAGTTCATACGCTCTCATAACTAACAGGAACGTGTCCTTTCTATAAATGAGAGTGCACAAGAGAAGTATAGTGTACTATAAAGGGGTTTTAATTGATAAATATCTGAATTTGGTCACAATTCAGTTCTGCACTGAAACGCTGTGGGTAAACCATCACAGAAATAGGTGCTAATGATGCTTTTAAGCTCTGCGACTAAGGCTGATTATAGCATATAGGAATGTATAATAAACTGAGCATAGATGAGGGCCATTACGCTGTCATAGTAATTATGAGAATCATCCCCAACTCTCAAAATGTGACCCTTTCACTTGCTGGTGAATATGGCTGGTAGAACATAATGTATAGTGCTGTGAATGAGCCCTTTGGAGAAATTTGACACTGGAAATGAGATATTTGATGGCAATTGTTGTGATCCTGCTGTGGCCATCTCCTCTTATTGATCGTCTTCGTCAATAAATGTGTCACTTGACAGCGAGTCTTTCTAAATGACCGGCACTTCTTTCTACCTGCAGTGGCTGGAACAAAAAAATAAAAAATCTTTAAGATTCAAACTCAACCGTTTAGTGGAAGCCAGCTTGACTCTGTGATTATGCCACTGTGACATATTTCTAAACTTTAGAAAAGTTTTGTTGGATAGCTCATGTTTTCTGAGTCACTGAGCCGTCGTGCACGTTTAAAGTTAAAACCTGGCTCTTAACTTTCCCCCGTCATTTCATGTCATCTCTATACGCCTATCCATATTTTAAGCACAACTTTAATGGCCTATATTAAGAATCTAATCTATTTTGCCAAAATAAGTTAAAAATAAAACACTAAACATGAAATTCATCATTTTAAATGCTACAGTATAAGTGAATTTAGGCATCACAACATTACAATGTACAGTATGCAAAATGGACATTTATTTTGAGATTAAAGATTACATTTAACATTGGTAAAATAGTATTTTTTAAATAAATATATATATAAAAAGTTTTATTAGGCGATGGATGATGTGCATGCACATAAATATCCAAACATTCTTCTGTGGATTTCCACAGACTTTGATATATATCGGCTAATAAAATATGAATGTAAAACTCTCCAACTGGAAAATGACAAGATTTCAGTACGAGTCACAGGGAACTTGTGTATTTTTCATAAATATGAAATCCTTGGCTTCAAGGATTCACTGGCTGAGTTGACTAAAGTCAGTTCTCTATAAAGCTTAGTTTCTTTCCCAAAAGTGAACATAAATTCCCTTCCCTGCCTCATTATGACCCAACTCTCAATACTGACACTCACTTGGTGCTTTCTCCAGCAATACCACCATATACTTGTGGCTCCATCTTCCCCCATAAAGTGCAGCAGTAATCTGGTTAGTCACATTGCACAGTCTCTCTGTCCACTGCCTGGCAAATCCTAAAGTAATTTAGACTTAAAAGAAGAGGAGGTGGTTTATGCTGCTGTGACTGGCTGCCACATAGAATTTCACACCACTGTGTTTTGTAATGCTCCACTGTTGTTTACTGTCATTAGATCAAATGCCGTCACTAGCTTGCGCCTGCCGGAGACTCGCCACGGTGTTGAAAGGTTTAAACAGGGTGCAAAACACCCACTTCAACACCCTACTTAATCTGACATTAATGCTCATTAAAATTCAACAACCTTTAGCCTAGGAGCAATGGCTGTCGTAATCACGATGCAATGAATATATAGATGAAATGCTGTGTTAAAAGTGAATACTCAAAGAATTGGTTTAAAAAGATTCCAAGCTGAACTGCTTTGTTCACATTTCTACTGTTACTTCATTCATTTGAGAAATATTTGCTGTGACAGCTGAGGCAGGAGGGAGATTTTTCTCTCATTGAAATTCAAGCGATTCTGAGAGAGTGACTGAAAAAAAAAGAAAAAAGAAAGATATTCACACAAAACTGACTCTTATACCACTGGAAGGCTGTAAACAGAATAGTGATGCAAATTAGAGAGCCAGAGCAAATTAGATTTAAATTAACAATTGTTGGTCTATTACTGGTACTATTGCTGTTAATGAATGATTCAGTAGAATTGATTTGAAAATGTAATATTCAATAGAAACAATTCAGAAATTGTGTCCTGGGGGGTTGTTTTTAAAACTGAACTGAACTGAACTTAAATGAAATAATGAAATGAAACAGATTTTAAAATAAAACAGCAGGTGAAGTAAAAAGAAAGCAGCTTGAACAAGCCTATTCAGCTCAACACTAGGCAGGTTACAGATTTCTACCACCTTTTCTACCACCTCACTCTTCAAAGGTCGTTGTGTGAGATCACGTTTTGGCCCCTGACACTAAATGCTTGTTACAGGAACTCACAGCAAGCCACAGGGGTAAGATGGCAGCGGACTGGCTCTGTAAGAAGCTGAACAGATAGAGAGGATTTTACCACGACAGTTATCCCAAAATCTTTTTTTTTATTTTTTAT
The DNA here is from genome assembly GCF_951802725.1 of Rutilus rutilus. Taxonomy (NCBI): domain Eukaryota; kingdom Metazoa; phylum Chordata; class Actinopteri; order Cypriniformes; family Leuciscidae; genus Rutilus; species Rutilus rutilus. The sequence goes on from NC_140212.1 coordinate 10,106,271, forward strand.
TCACACTCCTCCCCACATCATGTGTCTATTGAACAGCATTGAAACAGAAATGGGTCACTAAGCAAAATGGGTCACTAAGCATTTGTCAGACAAACCCAATTTGATGTGAGCTTGTGTCTGCAAATCTGCTTGCAAACTTTTTGCCCAAGATGAAACATTTAGTAGGCAAATATTATGATGCAATTTCACTAAGAAATATGTACCTAAATCCCAAGAGACTCTTGTTGGCTGGTTTAGAAACATACCAAAAAACAAAAGTACTTCCAGAGCTGGAACTGAGCATCCGAGTTAAAAATTAAGTTCTTTAAGTCTGCAGCACAGACACAACAATATATTCAGGCAAACCAAACCAAAATTAAAGGGTGGTTCACAAAGGACACATTAATTTATTTATTTTTTTTTTAATTGTTGGTCTGTGTAATCATGCAAGACATGTTTTTTCATCGTCTTGCACCAGTGTTGTTTTTGAGCAGACAAAATAAAATTCAGTTTGGACAGCCCCTAGCAGACAAAATGTGCAAACAAAAACACAAACAAAAGACTATGTTTCGGCTTTGAAGCGCTAAACGTGGTGTTGTGTATTTAGTGTTTGTCCTCTGTGCCTATTTGTACAAGCACACTTGGACCACATGAGTCATCAAAAGCCCTTCCCTGTTCTGCTATTATATATGAATGCATTGTTTGTCCATATAGCTGGCAGGAAACGATCTCTGGATTAGGGATTATGACTGCTTGATTTAGGCCACAGAGACTCGAGATTACCAATGCGAAACACGGATGCTTCGTGTATATAGTAGATACAGATTTGTTTGGTTTTAATCAGATTACATTTGGTAGATGATGGGGATTTCTGAGGCTAGGAGACAAGAATAAAGACATGTCTGCACCTCACAATAAATATACTACAGGTTCTTCCCTCCTGGTAATCTGTATATGGTAAACCCACAGTCTTTATTAGACTTCAGCTTGGTGAATACTACAACCGGAAGCACAGATGCCATAGACGACAAACCCTGAAGACTTTTGACCTACATGTCCAATCCCAGATTAATTCAACGGGGAACACATTTGGACAGTCGAAAAAAACATCCTTTCCTTCCCCCAGCAAAAACAATGGAAAATCTAATCACAGATATTATTGTATGTCCTGATCATTGGGTTAAGGTTCAGCTTGTTAGCATGACCCAGTTAACTCCTGCTGGTAGATGTAGTACCTTCATCTAAAGACCAAAAAACTGTAAAATGGGAGTAAACCATTGTCAAACTTCTTGGGGGTTTCACGCAAGCCAAAGAAACTGTCATTGAGATCAATGAAAAAGCTAACACCTGACTTTCTCCGGGTGTTATAGACCTCCTTGATACAGACAGATTGTTTCAAACATAGAGTCACTGTAGTGAGCTGAAAATAAGGACCAATTTCCTAGTTAAAACAGCAAGACACCAAACAAAGTCATTTCGGCTGGACACGGCTATCTGGCCTCCACTGGCATCTCGTTGAGAAGTCTTACAGCTTCATCATCTCTCTCTCTCTCTCGCTTGTTCCCTCTGAGATGGAAATATCCTCACTCTGCCGGAGCTTGTGGCTGGTGTTTGGAGGAACGAGCGTCAGCGGTTGGCGTCTTATCAGCTCAGTGCACGCAGTCGAGGGACAGTCTGGAACGCCCAAGGTCACCGCTGCCTCACATCTCAAAAAGAACAGAAACAGCAGAAAACAGTGTTTTGGATGCTTCCCTTCTTTTATTGATAGAGCCACCACTGCTAAGGGAATGTGTTTTAAGTTTCCGCTTAAAATTCAACCCAACATCCCTTGGTATAGCTTATGAACGCAAAGGTGTTGCAGGCAAGATGAGGGCTGAATGTGTTAGTTTATGCGTATCCTATCGGCAGCTACACATATCTTAACTCCATAAGAGATACCACAAACCAACTGGTGAACCAGATACTTCAAAGTGCATAAATAAGAAAGAAAAATCATCAATGAAAGAGAAATGTGTTGAAGTGATGACGAAAGCAACCAAAAAAAACATCGTTGCCTGTCTCAGAAATCCTGTTCCAGTGCCTGATACAAATACTTGTGCATGATGTCACTGCTTGTGGGCGTGGTCTTAAGTCTGGGCACGCCCACAATCATAATGTAATGCGGTCTTGTTATATGAGGAATGCAGGGCTGTTCAGCTACAGGGTTGAGGGACGTTTTGCCACATAGCGCTTGTCGCGGGATGCTGGTGGGTTTTCACATCTGCACAGCCGGTGACAAATCATTCGCACCGGTGTCAGTGTCTCTCACCTCTGTTATCACATATGACAAGCTGAGTGACACTGCCCCGCTGCACTCCTCCCATAGTTCCTTTCTCAGCTTCAGCCGCCAACATAATAGCAACCCACAGATCCTCAACACTGCCTATTGCTTGCGTGGTTTAGCCAATCAGGTGACTCAGTGACGTGTGATATAAGGCCCAGGCAAATGTGGTTAGATATAAGAAATATAAGAGGTACAGATGGGTATTTAAAGCGAATTATACAAGCAAATTGAAAGGAATATTTTGGATGAAATACAAATACAATGTGGCTTGTTGCAATTTTCCATAAAAATGATTTTCAACACATCCCAAACTAGGACTGGGTATCACCAACTACTTCATTATATGATACAATAAACATGATGAAACAATAAATGTCATAATTCAATGCAGCACAATATCAAAATTAGATTATACTTGAAACTGCCGCATCATTTTTCTTTCTCACACGCTTACTTCGCTACTACTTAAACTAACTATTAAAATTATTTTCATTCATTTAAATGAAATTGAAATAAAATAAAATCTAAATATTAGATGAAAAACTAATGCTGCTAAAGCTGATGAATTGCTAAAACTGAAATAAAATATAAAGCTAAATAGAAGTAAATAAACTAATAAAAATGACAAAAGTACAACTTAAATAAAAATGGAAAAGATTAAATAAAAGCTAAATCAAAATGAATAAATACTATAATAATATATAAATAATACTAAAATAACACTCTTGTCCAGTACCAAGTGTACAACTTTTAGATGATCTGCTTCTTTACTTAAGTGTAGGAAATTATATAACTGAACAAACAAATAGAAACATCGATACGAGTATATGAAGTATCAATGCAATACTGTGAGAAATAGTATCACAGTATATTAATATGCAATCGTATCAGCACATCCCACAAAGTGGTTGTTTACTCTGTCCTGTGTTGTTGTACAACCTAAATTACTAAAAATTATTTTGTCAACAACAACATATTCCTTCCAGACCTTAATAAGATCAAAACTCTTTCCAATACTCCCCACATTAAATTTGCATTTAATAATGTTTATTATCATCAGATATGTGGGAGGTAGAAATTGTACAGCACCACAACAGGATGTTAATCGTTATCTTTTAACGACAGTCTAAACCACTAATTCGAATGTAGTCTGCTGAATGTGCTGATGAAAGATGAATTCCTTGAATTGGTTCCATTAATCTATTTTTATAAAACTTAAGATGTAAGTCAGCTAATACAACGGCATCAAAAACCTCAATGGACACTCGGGTCTTTTGAAATCTGACTAAAGGTGAATAGTAAAAGTGGTCATCAGAGATGGTTCAGAGTAAGAGGTGAGTGGGGTGACAAGAGGTTCATGTAATTGGCCGTCCGTTGATCAAGCGGCCAACTTGTAATTATGTCAGGAGAATGTCCAAGTTAAACAATATCCTGAAAGGGACCAATATAGCAAGGAGCAACAAATAAAATAATAAAATGGTGAATAAAATTAAATAAATAAAAAAATTGTAAATGTAAAATCTGTAACAATAATAAAAAATAAATAAAAAAAAGACACAGAAAAAAAAGCAGACATGTCTAGAGAGTGTGACTAAATAATGACTTCTTATTATTGGATAAACTAATCTTTTAAGTCTCCTGAGCTATGAAAGAGCCATTTATGTGCAAAAAAAAAAAAAAAAAAAAATCCTCTGGGAACGCAGATTCAATTGACTTTCAGTTTCCTTTTTAAACGATCACACAAGAAAAGGAGACAAGCCACCTGACAGCTGTGAATGCATGAAACCGCACGGCTCTCGACCAGATTTCCTTGATTGGTCAACAGCCACACTGTGCTCGCAGAAACCAAGGCTCCATGCTAATTTTTGTGAATGTAAAAGCTTCTCTGTCTCCCTGATTCCGCCGTCCTCCCTCCCATCTCGCACCCTTCGTGTCTTTCGGTCCTGTGGGCTTTGGCCGTCCTGCTTTAAAGCTGTGCTGTGATGTGTATGGAGCCAGACTTCACTATGGGGAATGCCAACTGAGAGAGGAGGTGACAGTTTAGCACACAGACAGGAGAGAGACAAAGCCATTTAAACACACCGCAGGGCAGATCGTCCTTTGGGCTTTTAGCTCATCTATGGAGTGAGAGTGTGTGTTCATATGCAATTTGCCTGAATGTCAGATAAAGCTTATCTAGTTTCAAAGCATTGCGTTGTTTGTACCTATAATTTGTTTTTGCATGAGCTTGCTGAGCTTTCTGCATTGACAGCTTGACACATTGTGTTAAAAGTCACAGTGTGCATCTGAATGGCATGCACAGACATCTTAACCTAACAATTACTGTAAAACGATTAGTAAACAGAGGCACAGTCGGTCGCTTCAAATTTGCACATTCGAATGGCACAGAGCCTTAGTGCGCACAAGACAAGATCTGCTCTCTCTAAACAAGCACGATACACAGCATGATACACAGTACAGAAAATGCCTCCAACAGGATTTAAATCTAAGCATTACGCTTAACCTCATTCATGTCTGAACAAGCAAGGAAACACCACAGATGGTGAATACAGAATCTATCATGACGTTAAACCTCACGGATCGGGATCAGACTAGATGACCTGAAAAAGCTTGATGCACTGTATATTTCTCTTACTTTGGATCTGCCCTCTTTTAATAGGTTCAACCTTCTTTTGCACGCATTATGAAATCTTTGGCCACTTATATTTCCACATCACTCTGGAAATTTTTGGTCACATTTTAGATTAGGGTCCAATTATCACTAACTATTAACTAAGTCTCAATAAACTCCAAATTACTGCTTATTAATAGTTAGTAAGGTAGTTGTTAAGTTTAGGTATTGGATAGGATTAAGGGATGTAGAATATGGTCATGCAGAATAAGGCATAATATGTGCTTTATAAGTATTAATAAACAGCCAATATCCTAGTAATATGCATACTAATTAGCAACTAGTTAATAGTGAGAATTGGACCCTAAACTAAAGTGTTACCAACATATATATACACATTTATTATATCAGGATTTGAACCCGGCCCCCATGCATACTATAAAATTACATCAGTAGAGTATCATGACTCCCAGTCTTAGGAAGAAGTGCTAGAACTGTCACTGGTGCCACCTCAAGAAAAAGGTGTTACAAGTGTTACACAAAAGCAAAATTGTGCACTAGAGGGTTAAATATATTTGATCCATTTTTAGGCCTAAGAGCAGTGCGGATATTAGCAATCTCTCTGTCGGCAGAATTTTTTCCCTCCCATCATTTCTTTCGGCTTAGCCTGATGCTCAGTATGCAAATCCACTGCCGTGTGCGAGCGATCATGCGTCGGTCCGGTTGACAGCGGCATGCAAATGTGCCGTCCCATAATCCCAATATGAAACAAAGAGCATGCAGCTCCCTCACCCGTCATCATGGGATACAAACGGGAATGAGTGGCAGTGAAGAGGAGGAGAGGTGACTGACCAGGATGTATTTGCCTTTAAGCCCCTAGCGGCAAGCACGTTTGTGGTTGCGAGCGCATCGCAGCACGTAGCCTTGCTTACGCGAGGGCGACAGAGCTTTCACATCTGCATAAACATTGTCAAACGGCTGTCACATCCAATAGCTCTGAGTTTGCCTGTTCTGTCCCCTGTTGTTGATTTTGTGATGACTGTGTGGAAAAGGCACATGAGGGACGGATGCAGTGATTGACAGCTGGCAGAGGCTTCTCTGTTTCACTCAGCATTTTCCATAGCTGTGCCATTCTACTGTCAGACTCACCCATGACCAGGTTTGGATGATTAAGCAATATACCACCACGAGCAAGAGTGCTGTTGTACTGAATATTAGCATGACTGTGATTCGGCTATAGGTAATTCATAGTAATGCTGATACTTAGAACATCACAATTGTGAGCAGTGTGATTATTGTAAATTAAATTGAAACAGTTGTTAACATAACTTGGAAAAACTGAACCTAAACTAAAATACATTTTAATGACTCCAAAATGTATTAAAATAGAATAAAAATGGTCAATAAAGTGCCCCTATTATGATATTTTAAAGGTTCCTAATTTGTTTCCTGCAATAGGTTCAAGGTCAAAAAACACTTCTCAAAATATACATTGCACTTCTCCTCATTTCCCAAAGATTCTGAAAACGGTTAGTTTGAAGATTTAGTCTCTCTAAACCCCTCCTTACTGAGAGCCTACTCTGCTCTGATTGGTCAGACGGCCCAGTCTGATGTGAAAGGTCGACCGCTTACAGTGTGTGTCGGAAACGAAAGCCCATAACCATACCTGAATTTCAGCTCTAAAGGCTTCATAAGCACTTTACATACAGTGATACGAACAGTTTTTTTTTTTTTTTTTTTACTGTATCAATTCCAGTGCGAGTCCTCAACCTTTTGAACAGCATGTAAAGTGGATTTGCAGCGCTGAAAACTGCATCTTCGCGAAATGTCGGCAACACGAACCAAACTCTTCCAGGCCTCATCTACAACTACAGTTTTTGAGGGCTGGTCTAAAGAAATGAAGACCATAGGCTGGCAGTATGCAAATGTGTTACATTGTTACATAGATAACGTACATAGTTACATGTAACAGGAAGTGAGACTGGAATTGCTGACGACCTGTTTCGGCAGTTCAGACATTATTCTTTCTTTTAGGAGACAATAACTTTATTTGTCGTGCACTTTGATCTTTAAAACTTTGCAGACCTTTTACATTCACAAACAGCTGTATTACACACTGTATGAAAGGTAATATATCCGAAAAAGCATAATACGGGTACTCTAATTTTACTTTAAGATATATGGTATATTATAAAACCACAACAGCATTACACATTTGCAAATTATAACATTTAGCACATTAACTGAAATACTAAAGCTATATTTTTTTCCATTTCTAATTTGTTTTTGTTTTTATTATTTTTTTAAACGAACTAATAGTGCTAAAAAAAAAAAAGAAAAAAAAAGTTTGTTTGGTTTTTAACGCCATTATTTAACGCCACCTTTCCCAGCTCCACTTGTATAGATCTGCTATGGGTAATTCATGTTCGCTAATGTACAGCAGCATCATGTCTTACATCAGGCTTTGTTTTTTACCAAGCAACACACAGACTGAGAGCTAGTCTGAAACAGATTATGTTCCCTATGCCTAATCATTCTGCTCCAGCTCCAATCCAGGGTTTACATTTTACCATGATAAACCCTGCTTCAGGAAAGAGAGATATCTCGCTCCGGACGAAGTTTGGTTCCATTTCGTACACTTACATACTGTGGTCTGGATTGCCGCAAACACAGACAAGTGGACTGATCCATTTTTTTTTAAATGTCCATGTGCTGTTGCACTTTTCATCAGCACTCTTGGAACTGGAATCTGATGTGTAATTAAAAATAGAATGCTGTATGTTTGTGCATTGGACTGTGAGCATCAAAAATCATGTTGTGTGACAGGAGTAAAAATTTGATGCTCCAAATGTTGCTTTTAAACCAGCTGTGCACGATTTATGAAGCGGCATACTTAATCAGATCGAAATTCAAGCCATGTTGAAAGCAGTCAGTGCATAAAAAAACCCAGAATGCCTTTTCTTGAGTTGCATAGGAAATTAAATCAAAAGGTCTGCCGCAAAAGTGCTGAGTTACATGCCTCTCCTCGTGTTCAATGCCTGTCAGCACTCGTGATGCTTCGTCACCAGAGCCTTCATGCGGCGTCATGCAAATCGACACTTTATTGATGTAATGCACAGGACTGCGACGCAGCCTGAACGATAGGCTGTCATCGAGCTCCCGCCATCAGCTCCATAAAACCGCTCAACCTCGACACTTCATTAAAAAACACTTTTATTTTTTCATCTCTGCTAGTCTCCCTTTCAGTTCTCTTTTCTATGCGAATGGTGATTGGCGGGAGTTATTCACAAGGCCAGTTTCAATAGACGACTCATCTAATCATACACGCATGTCCTTTTTATCTGCACTATAATGCGTTTCCTGTATTATTACTTTCTTTTTAAGCAGCATAAAGTCCTGAGGTCAGAGAGGACGTTTGTCCAGACAGAATTTGTACGCTTACTTATTCCAGCGGTGACCGTATATGCAAGCTTTCTGATGGCGAGATATGGATTTAGATAGATCATTTTACTGCGCTTGCAGAACGGCATGTTTGTGGTTGTTCAGTTTAACCTTCTGGTCTGTAAGATTTGACCCCTGATTTATCAAAGTACACAGCCAGCATGCATAAATTCAGATGCTGCTTTCTTCTCTGAAACAAGCAGATCTTATTTGCTGATACCATCTTTATCTCTGAGCCGAACAGGAGGAGATTATAAGGCATACAGACCATAAACTTAACTAAACTTATTTCCTGGCCTGAATATTGATTCAAAGCAATTCCGTTCACCCTATATATATTTCATTTGCCAGATGTGTTTAAAGTGATTTACAACGTATGCATTTCTGTGTAAATTGTCTTTATATAAAAAAAAAAAAAAGTGTAATGTGCTGTATTAAATTGAATGCAACAATTTACACAAGAATTGTTTTACAATTAACGATTTTGCACAAAAATTCTGGTACATTTGAAAGGTACTTCAACCTTACCAAGGTACTTCAAGGAAGGTTAGTGCACTTATATTACCAAGCAGCTATTATCTACTTTGTCAAAATTACATTTCAATAGCCTTTTTCAAAACAGAAATGAAGTCGGATAACAATGATTGCGTAACATTTTCAGACTGGTGCATCTAAACAGTGACTGGCTATGATGGCATATTCCGGGTAACAGTTTCTCCCATTTATATAAGTGGCATTGGAAACACTGAGCTAAAGCAGAAGGAAGCATTAGCGTATCATTAAATGTAGAACTTGCCCTCAGCTGAAATTGATAATCTGTCATCATGATGCACTGCTAATGGTTCTGTTGCATTTCTACTTCAGGAAATACACAAAGTATTAAAAACATATGCTTAACATAAAATATGATGCCTGCTACCTGAAAACTTGCTCACTGCAGAGCCAAATGACGTCCAGCTCCCCCTCTCTGGACGTAATGGGTGGAGCTTGACCTAATTATATTTAGGGATAGGGAAAGGTTAGGGTGTGGCTTGACCTTTAAGCTCCTCCCATTATGTAGAGAGACAGGGAATATTAAACCCATTGGCTCTGCAGTGAGCAGCCTCTCAAAACAAAGAACCTATTGGAAATCTGTTTCTGAATTGTACATTTGCCTTCAGTGTAAACAAAGTAAACAGGACATCTTATTTGCCATATCCTTTGGTTTGCTTACTGACCAAAATATGCAGGCACGATCACGGTCCGCAAGGACATGATGACTTCCCTGATGGCCAGTCGATAGCGTCACGTCAGCGCAGTGCTTGACTGAAGTGCCAGCTGTCCGTCACTCAACAATTCCCTCAGTGGGTCACTAAGTGAGCTCTTATTGACATTGCCATGTCCAGCTGTAACCTCCCTCAGCCTATAGCCTCAGTCCATCCCCTATCACTGACACTATCGCTTTACACGGCCGGATTGGCAGATCCCACAGGACTCTGACCACCAGGGAGCAGAAAGACAAAGACAATGAGGATAACTGACAGTGAGCTGAATAACATAGGGAGTATAAATGTACACAGAGAACTAAACTAGACACAGGTGGGACTAATCAGTAACCAAGGTAACAAACAGGGAGGATTCAGTAACTAAGGAGACAGAAACTAACCTGAAAGGAAACACAGGCACATGAACGAAAACACAATGGCTGCATCCGAAATCGCATACTCTTTTGAGAAGGTACTTACTTTGTATAAGTATTACTTTAAAAAAGTATGTTCTATATAGTATCAATGTAATCTGGACGCACTACATTCGCCATGCTGTCATTATCATGTGACCTATCAGCGCCAGTATCGTCGCTTCACTGCCATTCACAAATCCTCTCCCGTGGCCTCATGAGATAGTTTTTTCTCTCCTGGCTTTGGGTAGAAAAGTAAAGCGTAGAGTGAAGTGTCCATCGTATGCACACTTCAGAATCTCACTGCAATGTATTTTGGACATACTTCTTTTGTAAATTTTAAATTTGCATACACTCACAGTGCACATACTGCAGACATATTATAGCATGCTATTCCCAACATAGCACAAGACTTGTAAGTTGTGCCAACTACATGCAGTGTTACATCCACTTTACCTTAAACAGTCGCACACATGGTCCTCTTGAGTATACAGCAAATAAGTATGATGTTCTTCCAGCTTCTCCCATCCCGTCTTCTGTAATCTAATTTTAGTTCACAATTGTTTTCTCCCCAGTGGCGGTCGACAAGGGGTATAATGAAATTAAGCTCTATTACCTTCAGGGGCCATTCCACACAGAGAGGCAAAAAAGAGGGACACAGTTTAAAAAAATAAATAAAATGTAATCCCTTCCCAAAGCCAGGAGAGAAAAATGACCGCATGCTGCACTAAAACTCATTTGAATGAAGACCATGACGTGCTTTTATAGACTGAATCAGTTTGACATATTAGATCCAGAAAAATAGAACCACTTTTGAGGATAACAGAAGTTTATTTCCAATAAATAGTGGAGGGGAACTACTGTCAAGAAAGATGAAACAGAAAAACAAAGCCACAAAGATTGTGGCTGATGGCAAACCTTGACAACAATTTTTTTTGTTATTGTAAAACTGAACATAAGCAACATAGTGTCCTGGTGTCGTTCTGTGCACCTATTGCCAAAATTGTAGTTTTGCCTACTTCTAATGAGCTACTGAAGAAGAAATGAAAATCAAGAAAACTGTGCCTTGGCATAGCGGTTAGCGCAGAGCATTAAGCCATGGTGCTCATGTGACAATCGGAGGTTAGATTCTGCATTATGTCATGTCTCAATCCGTTTCCTCTGTTTGCCCTTTAAATTCCTGTTCCTATCAACTAAAACATGTTGAAGACATAAAACAAAAATTCTCCAAAACACACTTTCAGATATGACTTCAAGGAGGAATGCTATTCAAATGAGGGTGCGACAGAAACGATTCAGGCTAATAACCAGCAAATCCGTATTTTCACTGTTACTTGATTCTCTAAATTAATAAACCACTATCCACTCTGACTCACGTCTCACTATTCGCATTCTTTTAAAAAATGGCAACTGTCAAACTAGTGCAAATAAAGCTGATGCGCATTATTCCTCAAGCAGTATCCCTGCTATCATTTCATTTGTTCCTTAGCAGTCAAATTTGCATGTGCTCTCTGCAACACATCTCATTCCAGACAAAAGCATTCCTCTAACAATGATGCAACTCTCCGAAGCACCTTCTCCTAAAGGTCAGAGATGAAAAGAGGCTTGTGTTTCCCGCTCTGATTCGATTGCCTGTAAACAATGTCGTCGTATGACTTGAGGGACGTTTGACATCATCTGAACGGGATCCCGACAATGCTCTAAGGGTCTGGATTGGCTAAGACGGCACAGGGATTCAGCCAAGAAAGTTTGTGTTCATTTTCATCACATTGATGGTTGGCATGCAAATCAGTTTCTCCTGAGCAGATGCGACCATTAGTTTCCTGTCAGAAGGGAGCACATGGCCATTTTTTACTCGACCTTGTGTTCATAAAGTGGACTTTCATTTACCATCATTCAGTTAGCATATGTTTGTAAGACCCCAAGTGCGTACATACTGGACTACAAGACTTCGAGAGCTGCGTAAACCCAACTCGATTATGTCAGAATTTTTTTCCCAATTCAATTACGGTGTCATCCACCATGAACAGTCCAACATCAATCACATTTCCCATTAGCTTTCGATGGTACGCCCATTATGTGGTTAGATCATGCGGTTAGTCTATATTTACTTCTGTTATAGAAAGATTATAAATTTGAAGTCAAGAAAGCCATGTGATCACAGAATGTTAACAGACAGCACAGGGATCTGATCTGGATGTCGGAACGGATGTGGAATTATGCATGAGGTCTGTGGATAATTCAGGGAATTGTGTACAAATTTGAACAAGAATCTCTGCTGCTAACAGAACGCAAATTGGGAAAAAAGGTGAAACTTAATTTTCAAGGTGATTCCAAGTGGAATATTTGGGTTGAAAATGAGTTTGGATAATAAATTAAGGCTTAAAGTCGACATTAAATAATATATGACCACATTTACTTGCTTTATACACCCTTTTGTGCACAATCCATCAATGCACAGTAGTACAAAGGGGAAAAAAAAGGTAGTTTTAATAACCATTCATTAAAATTGTATAACTCTGAAACAGCTTGATTCCTGGATTCATTGTGATATGAAACTTTCCACAATCCTAATTTGCCAATGGATCCAACCTTTTATTGTTTAATATTCGTTATTCAAATTTGTTTATCTCAAAAGTACATCACATTATGTAAATAAATGTTGCAAAAGCCATTTCCCGTTGACTATACTGATATTCAGTTGATTTGGTATGACTTAAGGGGGGAAGAAATTGCATAATTTACTCATCCTCATGTCTTTCCAAACCAAAATGACTTTCTTTCTGTGGAACACAAAAGATGATATTTTGGAAAATGTCTGTTTTTGTGTGGTCTATACAATGAAATCAATGGGTTCCAATGACTGGATCCCAACTTTAAATATCTTCCATTGTGTTTCACAGCAGAAAAAAGTCATACAGGTTTGGAAGGTGAGTAAACAGTCCCTTCATGTATATCCTAACAGTATTCACCACTAAAACAGTGGGTAAAAGTTTCAAACCCTGACTATACATTTCATTGTGAGGAAGCATAATCTCATCAGGTCCAGCCCTAAGGGAGCAGTTCGTTATTTTAAGGTATTCATGGTATATTCCAGAGTGGAAAAACTGCATTAGAAAGATCTGACATTTCAGGTTGTGAATTCAGAGAAATCAAGCTTCAGTACAGTCCATTCTCCCTATGCATTTCCCTCACTTTGATTAAAAAGTATCTAATTGGCAAAGATCCAGTGTTAGACATAATTCTACACCCTTCCCCTTCAGAGATTTTGAAAGCACACATTTGCTTGCAGTACAGCATTTACAGGCTGCTCTTTCATTCAGCCCTCGAGAGTGAGCGGAACAAAGATCTGACAGAACCTGACACATCTGGAAGCCCAGCAGGTTAAGAAACACAGAGATACAAAAACGACAAGAATATCAAACAAAAGGAGAGGGCCAACTACAGAGACTTCTCCTGGCCTGTCTCCAGTAGAGCTGCCTGTCTAGCGTTCTGTGCTCTTCTACACTCGTAGACCCTCCGTTCTAGTTAACATACATTTTGAACGTTGCTGACAGTCTGGTTTAGCATCAGTCTGCAGATTGCATAAGAACCTTTAAGAAACTAGGAAATCTAATATTTTGCTCTCTGGGGCATAAAATGTTTCTCTCAACATGAGAAATCAAAGCTGTTATTCAGATAGCAAACAGCATTTATAATGTGAATCCAACCAAGAAAGGCTCCTGAATTTATGTAAACCAGTTTCTCTCTTGCATTTCTCCAGAGAGATGAAGTCATTGATGACCGCAACGCTATTCTGCCTGATATGGATATAACTTGTGTATAATCTATAGAAATGTACATGACCACAGTATACCTGAGCAACTATTGTTTCATAACGCATGCTGTTGCCTACACGTTGACTGATGCTACTCCATTTCTACAATTTAAGAGCCTATATTATGATGTAACAAATATTGTGTGGGCTGTTCCCAAGGCGGTGTTTGTAGCCTGACTCAATGTTTAAATAACAGTCTTGTGAGCTTTTTTTAAACCACAATGTGTTTGATAGTACATGACTTGGCTACTATATCTTCTCTTTAAACTCATTGTCAGTAAGAAAGGGATTCATTTATAACTTAACCTTTCTTATTTCAACCCAACTGTTTCATTGTTGTGAAGGCTCTGCTCTATTTTATTGTGGCAGTAACTTACAGTACAGTAAACCATATCTAAGGGTCATAAATGAGCTTTCCCAAAGGACCGCAAAGTAAAACAGTTTCCAGACACCTTATAAGTGAGTGAAATACAACCGAACATGAAAGTTGAGAAGGCACAAGTCTGTAAAACACTTCATGAAGCATTTTACGAGACATGAACGGCACTACTATGGTCATTTCAGGAGATATAAAGTCACACTAAAATATAAACCGCAATTGTGAGAGAAGTTAGATAGTCGCAATTATGAAAAACAAAGTTGCAACTGCGAGAAATAGTTAAAATCAGAAATGGAAAAAATAAAATCACGTTGTGAGATGTTAAGAGAAAACCTTGCAGTTGTAAGAAAGTCACATTGTGTGAAATAAAGTTGAAAATGCGACAAATAGTCAGTTACGAGAAACGAAGATGCAATTGTGTAAGAAATAAAGTTGAAAATATGACAAATAGTCACAGTTACAAGGAACAAAGTTGCAATTGTAAGAAAGTCACATTGTGTGAAATGAAGCTGAAATTGCAATTGTAAGAATTTGTCCGATTGTGAGAGATAATGTGAAAAACTGCAAAAAATAGTTGCAATTGTAAGAAATAAAATCACATTGTGAGTAATAAAGTTGAAAATATGACAAATGGAGTCACATTGTGAGATATAAAGTTGCAGCAAACAAAAGAGATCCAGTTGCAACCCCAGAAGAAACACTCTCAGTGAAATCTGGCACTTTCAGTTTAAGTAATAACGTCTCACAACAGAGAAGTGGGAATAATGAATTGCTGTTTAATAAATATCTGACGTTTTAGATTTGATATTATAACTTGGATGAAAGGTTTTTTATGTTTTTTAAAGAGAGTTTTTAAAGCTCTCTTACAGCATGCTCATCTAGAGTTGCGTCTGCCCTGAGGTGAACTCTGTGACCCTTTCACAGTTGGCTGGCATAAACCACCGTGCCCGGCGTTTTGGGCCTGCCACCTCTCCTGTTCTGTGAGAATTCAACTGTGAGATTAAAAAAGAGCAAACCAACACAAAAGCTGTGACCTACCCTCTAGCTAACACAGAGTCAACCCTGTCGCGCTCAGCGTGTGGCCGCACACACACACTCACAGTGGGGCGAGTGCAGTGATTTATGATTTATAGAATTTGTGAACTATATTTGCAGTCATATTCATTTTTTTATTTTATTTAAAGTTCTGCTACAACAAACTACCTGTCAAAAGCGGATGAGTTGAAGCATATTATCAAAGGAAGTGCGGCCAAAATACACAGAAGCTCCTTTAATAGTGTTTAAAAGCATCTCATGATTCATGCTGGTTGAAAAAAGAAGTTGTGAATAGATAAGAATATAACATAATAATATAATAATACAGGGCTTACAGAATCCCTCAAGCACTCATTAAAATGCGTCATTTTGCCATCCGTGTTCACGCAGTGCCCTTATCAGCTATGAGTCATGTGTTTGACTTGCCTTTCTCGCCGCCCACAGATCTGCGGAGGATGACTGCAGGATTTATGGGAATGGCGGTGGCCATCATCCTCTTCGGCTGGATCATTGGGATGCTGGGATGCTGTTGGGACCGTGGCCTCATGCAGTATGTGGCAGGCCTGCTCTTCCTCATGGGCGGTAAGTCAACTTCAGAAACAAACAGACAATATAGGTTGTTTAAGGTATGTTCACGGTTGAGTCAGAATACAATGTTGAGACAATGTAAAAAGTTTTTTTTAAATATTTAGAAATGGCAGCCAGTTTAAGTTATACAGCATATTCTACATAATTATATTTCTATTGTGGCGATCTCTGACAAGAAAATGATTAATTCTTAAATGATGCAATGCATCAAGAAATCCAACATTTGGTAGAAATTCAACATAATCGCTCAGATGCTATATATAATAGCTAAATGTATAATAAATATAATATGATATAAATGAATCAAACGTGAATAAAATGCTTTTCACCTTGAACACACTCTTTGTATCTCCTGCTTCAAGGAAAAGTGAATTTTTACAGCTAAAACAATGAAGAAATTGTTTTGAATAAGAAATTAGTGTGATACATTTGGTATTATTATCACTATTATTATTAAAAATAATGTATTAATTGATTTGCATTGAATTTTGATAAAAAATGTATGCAATGGATTTTTACACTGCTAGTTTCCCAATCCTGTTCCTGCAGGCACACATTTTGGAAGTTTCACTTATCTGACCCATTTATTTTAGATCTTGGAGTCTCTACTAATGAGCTGATGAGTTCAATCAGGTGTGTTTGATTTGGAAGAGTTTGAAAAAAGAAAAAAAAAGAAAAGTGTACTGTTGATGTGCCTCCAGGAACATGGTTGGGAAACACTGCACTAATGGGAAAACCTCTCTCAAATGTTTTTTCCATCCAAGCTATTGTGACTGGAAACTGGGTTACATAAAATCTAATAAACAAAATAACAACATAAAGAGTAAAATACATTTTACTAAGAAGCAAATTGTTTTAAATATGTTGTGTGTAATGTATATATATATATATATATATATATATATATATATATATATATATATATATGTGTGTGTATGTATATATATATATATATATATATATATATGTGTGTGTGTATGTATGTATGTATATATATATATATGAAGAGTTCAGATGCAAAAGCCTCTAAGTGCCATCTGAAATTTTCTTCTAGAATGATCATTTTTATCAAGCTTGTATATTTATGTTTATATTTATGTTTATATAAGAAATTTCACTTAAATGGCAATGAAAATTACCTATGAATTGTCATTTAAGTGAAATTACTGAACTTAAATATACAAGCTTGATAAAAATGATCATTCTAGAAGAAAATTTCAGATGGCACTTAGAGGCTTTTGCATCTGAACTCTTCATATATATATATATATATATATATATATATATATACACACACACACACTGACTATGACCACAGGTGTCACAGGTGAAGTGGATATCATTGATCATCTCCAAAGCCACATATTAAGGTCTAGGTAGATTAGATGGTAAGCATACAATCAGTTATCGTAATCAAAGTGTTGTATGTAGGAGAAATGGGCGGGAATAAAGATCTGAGCAAATTTGACAAAGGCCAAATTGTTATCAACTCAACTCAACTCAATGTTTATTTATATAGCACTTTTAAAAAAAACAAGGGTTTACCAAAATGCTGTACAAGCAATAATTAAAATAAAACAATAACCTGGATTATGGCAAGGCGACTGGGTCAGAGTATCTCTGAAAGGGCTTGTGGGTTGCTCCTGAGGAGCAAGGAGGGACAAACCGACGACAGTGTGTGAGGAGCCAAAGCTCATCGATGCACGAGGGCAACGAAGACTATCCCGTCTGGTCCGAGTCACACAGCGCATCGCAACTCTGCTGTGTACAGGGCTGTGCAGCCGCTGACCAATCAGAGTGCCTATGATGACCCCCATCCACCTTCAGACCTTGGAGCAGTGGAAGAAAGTTGCCTGATCTGAAGGGTGCCGTTTTCACGTGGACGGCCGTGTACGTGTGCTCCGTTTAGCTGGGGAAGTGAAGGCACCAGGATGCACTGTGGGACGATGACAAGCCGGTGAGGGGAGTGTGATGCTCTGGGCAATGTTCTGGGTATGGCCATTCATGTTGACATAAATTTGACATGTGCCACCTACCTAAACATTGTACACCCCTTCATGACAATAGTGTTCCCTGGTGAAAGTGGCCTCTTTCAGCAGAATAATACACCCTGCCACACTGCACATATTGCAGGAGGAGTTCAAGGTGTTGCCCTGGCCTCAAAGTCCCCAGATCACTATCCAGTTGAGCATCTGTGGGATGTGCTGGACAAACAAGTTCGATCCACGGTGGCTCTACCTCGCAACCTTCAGGACTTGAAAGACCTTAATGTCTTGGTGACAGAGAGCACAAGACACCTTCAGATATATATCCTCTAACATCCACTGTCAGCCATAAAGCTCAATAATGACATTATTTTCTATTTAGAGCTGCTTTACAGCTAAATTTGAATTCTCTTGTTTGATGAAGTTTGCATCACTGACTTATTTTCCTGTGTATAAAGCGCTATATAGCCTAAATAAAGGTGACTTAACATGAGATACTGCATAGTGCAGTAGTCAATAATTCCTACGCAAGTCACCCCAAGACTGCATTAATTAATGAATGACAGCCAGGAAGCCAGCATTAAAGCGATTATGTAATATCAATTATCTCCTGATCTCTTATCTCACTTTACGGCAAGCAATATTGAGTCTGGTCTTTTGAACGCACCCACAAGCTCATCACCTCACTGCACAGATGCTCACACCAGTCAACACAGCCTGTGGCCTGGTTACTGTGCGTTCTGATATTCTGTTATTCACAGGAAGCGGCTGACTTGTTTTGCGTCACTCTCTCTGCTCTCATAAGAGTGGCGGAGCACCATAGAGAGCAAAGCGGAGACGCAATTAAGATGTGCACTGGATTAATGTAATGCCCTATGTCTGAATAATGAGATGGCAATTAAAAACCCAATTAAGATGCTAAATTATAAAGGCAGAAGGAGCACTGAGGGTCAGATTATGGCAGGATGAATCACCTCTGAATGTTTGCTCAGTCACATGGTGCAGGAAAATGAGTTTGTTAACGACTGGCATTTTACGACAACGTTATCTATACTTGTGTATACTTGTACTTACTCGACATGTGGATAGAGCTTGTAATGCATGTAACAAGCAAGACTCAAAAGAGTTATGCTAAGTTTGCTATTGGATGATTAAATGTCACTGCAATGTTATGTAATAACGTAACACTAGCTTTGTTCCAAAACCTACTGAGTAAATATTAAGTATTACTGGCAATCAATGCAACATTTTAAGGTGCATTTCCAAAGAAATGAAGATTACAAATAGTAGGCAGCGTAAAGATTATGATGTGAGTAAAGCTAAAATGTTAAAATAAAATTAAAATAATGCTCCAATTGGAATCACAATTGGACTTGCCTAATTCAATTACAAATACAGTATAAGCTTTTTCTTTTCTTTTTTTTTAAGAAGTCTCTTATGCTGATTTGGTGCTCAAGAAACATTTCTTATTTTATTATCCATGTTGAAAGCAGTTGTGCTGCTTAATATTTTTGTTGCATGTCATGATAAAGGATTCTTTGATTAGTAGAAAGATGAAAAAAACAATGTTTTTAAATAATGCTTTATAATAATGAAATAATGCTTTATAATGTATGCTTTTGTACCATTATAAATGTCTTTACTGTCGCTTTTGATCAATTTAATGCATCCTTGCTGAAATAAAGTAGTAATTTCTACTAAAACACAAAAACATTTGAAACTATTTGAATAATTTTTGTTCTCCAGTCTTCTAAATTTCATTCATATTTATTTGTGCATGTATGCGCAGTCTAAAATATAGCTACTCTAAAATTATGACAAAAATGATATAAGCAGCAATGCATATCTATAAACATGAATTATGCAGTTGAACAATGTTTGATTATAAGTCTGTCTAGCATTGTTTTGGAATGATATGATATGAGAAGGTACTCTCTGTGGTTTTTAGAGGACTTCAGTCCTGCGTTTAAGAGGTCACTCAGAGGTCTTAAAAGAAGGTCTGTTTTAAGCCTCTGTCTTGGGGATCAAACAACCTTTTGACTCAAGATATGCCATCTCCGAATCAATCTGTCTCGTTAAACTTGACATCTTAAGTGTTTGTTCTCTAGTTGGGACCATCACTTACAAGCTTGCACGGTCTTAAAATACTCAGCTGGAGAGTTTCTAGACTGAATGATGCCAAAAGAACAGGATCTTCTGATGTATGGTCCTGAGTGTTTTGACTCTGTGGAACTCTGCTTCTTGGTCAGTTTGAACGAGTAGGCCTAACAGCGGTCGGATTAGCTCTCAGTACCGACAAGCGAGTCTACTAAAACGCATTCATAAAGTTCCATAAAAATTGACCAATATCTGTGCATTTTATTTGATGAAAACCTCTACAGAAAGATTTGCAAATGTCGACAGAACTAGAATTCAAAATTCTCTCAAAATCAGCATTGGAAATGTATTCAACTCAGGCTGGGGTGTTGCTTTAGAAAGTACACACTCATTAGGTTTTTGGAACAAAGCTGCTGAAATAATCTGCTGATTGTCTTTCTCTTTTTTTTTTTTTAGGCACATTTTGCATCATTTCCTTGTGTACCTGTGTAGCAGGCATCAACTTCGAGCTGTCCCGTTACCCTCGTTACATATACGGCCTGCCAGACGACATCAGTCACGGTTACGGTTGGTCAATGTTCTGCGCCTGGGGTGGTTTGGGCCTGTCCCTCATCGCTGGCTTCTTCTGCACACTGGCGCCCTCCATACAGCCGATCCCTCGCTCCACGTGCCCCAAATCTCGCCAAGAAAACGGCACCGTGTGTTAAGAGACGGCCTCTGAAAAACCCCTAGCCCGACGTGTGCAGCTGGACAATTGGGGGACAAAAACGCATCGAAAAGACCATAACTGAAGATTAAAATCATAAATTCATTTAGAATCATTTCTAATCTCACCAAACAGGCCACAAATGCCATTTTTTAACCATGTGTGTGAATTTACAACTGAGTGTCCTGATCGTTCAAAAGAAATAAAAAATACCACGAATAATTGTAAAGATAATATATCGGTGGGCCTTTCCGTCATCAAGATCCTGCACAGAAAAAGTTTGTTCTGTCGATGTTGTGACTTTAGTGAGCACAAGAAAACGGTGACGAATGAAGTAAAAAAAAAAAAAAAAAAGACAATGTTGCTCATTCCGACACGGACGGATGGATATTGACATGCAGACTGATGCCTAAAAACTGCCAAAACCTGGAGACTATGGTATTTGCATCTGGACGGCATATGTGCAAGTATGGAGGTCCAGTGCCAATGTTTCAAGCCCAGGGACCATGAGGCCCTTTCACATGAGAGGACAATGAATTTGATGCGATTTGGATCTGTTGTGGTTAATCGGCTGATTTGTCTCGGGCCCTGGAGACTATCACAATGCCTCTTGGGACGTGGCTAAAGGATCTGCTCGTGTATAAACGAGCATCTCTGGACGTTTTCAGGAATTGGAGATGCCTGCTCGTGACGTTATATTGCTCCCGCTGTACAGCAAATTGTAAAGAGAAAAATAATACCTATAATACTCCAGAAAAGAAAAAAACATCTGAATGGGAGGGACATTGGAGCATTTTCCATGTTTCATTTCTTATTCATATCCAAATGGTATCAGCGGACATTTCTAACATGCTTTCAATTTTATTATGTGCTTCTTTCTCAGTTTTTTTTTTTTTTTAGTAATTACAGTCATCATCAGTGTGAATGAGTGTGTAGGAAGCGTGTGCAAATTATGTATTATTGATATGTGTGGGTGAGAGAGAGTGTTTTGTAGTCTCCATACAATCACACAATCCCAACCCAACAACAGAAAAAATAATAATAATGCATAAAATCAAAAACCTGCCTTGGGGGAAATAAGGTAGGCTCTTTTGTTAAACCAAGAATTACTGGAAAGGAAAGATTCTGAACACTTAGTCCCTGTAGACACGTCTGACGTGGTACACACAGACAGAAACACAACTCAACATCACACTGTTACTGCCTTAAGCTTGTCTGCAAGGAGGAATATATGCCATTTGATGAGAACGCATGCTGACTTCTCTTCTGAAAGCATCTACGCGCTGACAAAAGAAATCCTCATTTGAATCCAACTTCTTCCTCTGTTTCACTGTGCGTTTCTTTACTCAAAGGGGACTCCCAAAACAGGATGGGGTATGTAAGTGCCTCCTGATTACATGAGACAGCAGCGGTGCACAAAAGAGATACATCTGAAGAATCGTGACCTCCAAATGGAGGATGAGCGGCAAGCACAAGCTTAATACAATCCCTAAGCCAATATGCGATTGGTTCCCTCAAGTTTTTTTGCATTATTTCTCTTCTCATGCATTCGTTCTTGCCATCAGAAACGTTTTAATACCCATGTCATATGCAACGAACACATGAACAACCACTCGAGCAGCGTGTTATGATGGGACATACGCGTCGAGGGTCATTGGTGAATCGGCACACTCATTCAAACATGCCAAAAACCTACGCTAGGACATTTAGCTTTGCCGCAAGACCATGTTTACAGATTTCTAGAAGGGAGATTTGCCAAAACCATCTGCCAGGTCTTGTTCATAGACTTTCTCAGCTCCTTACGTTAGCATGATGGTCATCGGCTCAACCAGCAGTTAACCTGGTGTCCGTTTAAATCTTGGTTTTGTCAATCTTTAGGAGTTCACCATCATATTTAGAAAGCCTGTTTCAACCATGGACTCAAAAAAAAAATATATATATATATTTTTTTTTTTGACTCCCAGAATTGTGAGGGGACTTTTTTCTCAGAATTGCGAGTTTATCATAAAATTAAGATTTTTTTCAGAGAATTGTGAGATATAAACTCCACAAAACTAAAGTCCAAATGGCAAGATATAAACTCTTATTGTGAGAAAAAAGTCAGAATTGTGAGATTCTCGCAGTTAGCTTTATTTTTGATTCTGTTGCGGAAACAGGCTTCCATATAATATAGATGGCTTCCAAGCCAATTCATGTGTATTTGATGGGGTTAAATAATGAAAGCATCCAGTCTTAGTACCGCAGTAACATGACAGACTTAACCAACCATGGAAAGATTCTGGTAAAATCATTAAATTAATTTTAAAAAAAGTTGAAAACTGGAAATTAAAATTGGTCAAAACTTAAAATGTATATTTTTTCTCTTCTGGCATAATAGACCAATGTAAATTGATGACTTTCATTTCACTCACATGTATATTCATGGTTCAGTGTGTCCAATCCTGCAGAGTTTAGCTTACTTTAAAAACCTGCCAAGTTGCTAGTAATCCTGAACACCTTGATTAGCTGCTTCAGGTGCGTTTAATTAGGATTGGAGCTAAACGAGAATGTTGCGTCCCTCTAAGGGTACGTTTACACAACAACGGCATGCTTAAAATGGAGAAGTTTTTCCTTTGAGTTTTCCGCCTTTAGATGACACCATTGTCAAAATGGTCCCCATCCACGAAAACGACTAAAAACACTGTATTCTGCTGCCAGGCCATTAGATGGCGATGAAACACTGTAGACTGAACACGTAATACGCATGTGCGTGACGTCGTCGTCTTCAGAGATTAGCGTTTTTATTGTTTACACGGAGACCGTTTTCAAAAGCGCGCACTTTGAAACCCGTTTTCAAAACTTTGCGTTTTCAGGCACCCAAAATGCAAACGAACGGCCAAAGCGCATACAAAGTTTTACATTTTTAGACGAAAACGGTGTCGTGTAAAACAGCCCCTAAAGCATAAATATCACCTGCTTCAAAATAGCAATAGCAAGAAACAAAGCACCATGGTACTTCAGTTCCTTTAACAACCATCAATTGGTTGCAAAAGAAACGGCAGGTCGTCATCCATTTTGAAAGTGTTTTCATCACATCGTTCGTGATACAGGTTGCCGAGTGAGTTTCGCAGAGCTGTGGCAAACTAAAGGCTGTAAGCCATTTCAGAATTAAACATCCCAGCAACTTCCAAACTGCGCTTGTCAAACCATTTCATGGGGTCTTTCAACACAATTTTCATTTCTCCTCCACCAAATATGAGTTCAGCAGTCTTCACTGAGAGCGTTCACAGGTTTCTGACATATGTATGGGTGCTCTGGGTGATTTGTGTGGCAGTATTCACGAAAAAAGACATTGTTGCATGCTGACAATGCAATTGGCCATGAAATTACATAACTTCAGAAGACTTCTCCACACTTTCCAGAAGCAGAGCCTAAAGACAAATCGACGAAACAAACTCCACAGTGCTTGATTACAATATGCATGCAACAGAAAACATGCATAAATACACAATAACAATCTGTTTTCAGAGGCATCTCGCAATAAGCCCATCTGGCCTTATATAAGATAGTGTTCCTTGACACACTTAGGAGGAAAATATTTATTTCAGTCCACGGATTACGCTCCTAGGCGAAGACATAAATGGGGTCAGCCGCTGGTTGTACTCAACATTTCTCTCAAATAAACCAAAACGCCATCCTTGCACGGTCCTACTTGAGAAATAATATTGAAAAAAATGTTTCCTTCTTCAATAAAGCAGAGGGGGGTGTTCAATCACGGAGTATAAAGACACCAAAGAGCACCGAAGGGCAGATGCCTGCATCAGATGCCAAGAAGAAAGACTTAATTGGGTAGTGAACAGGTAGTGAACTGCATTGCATTAGCTTCGTATGGATCATTGTGATGCTTATAGTGAAATGTTTCAGTCAGTCTTATAAAAACTAGAGCAATGAATAAAAACTAACAGTCGCTTTTTAAGGACTCTCCTCAAAGATCATAAAGCGTTGGGCATGTAGGTGATGAATGGGCTCAGGATCAAATATTCCCTTATTCATGAACACACTCCACATTATATTCACACAAATGTGTTTACATCACAGCCAACAGTTGTCAGCCTTTCTTTCTTTCTTTCTTTTTTTTTTTTTTTTGAGTGGGTGGGATGGGAAATAGGAGTGGGAATATTTTTGTCTTCAAAATGTAAAAATATAAATGAAAAAAAGTAGCAGAATCGGTGAGACTGCAACTTTTTTAATGGGACACTGAAGACTAAAGGTTCTTTTTCATCAGTAATGTGTCTGTTGAGTACCTGAAAAAAAAAGAAAAAAATACAACTGTAAAAAAAAAGTTTAAGAAAAAAAAAAAAGAGAGAAAATAAATCCTGGAAAATGTTAAAATGTGGAATGTAATATCATTACAAAATAAAATCTCATTGTTGTGTTCATCTGTATTGTATATTTACCTGTGTATTGTACTGACCTTTATATTTCCAGGCAACATTTTTTAAAAAGGGTAACACTTTACGATAATGTTCAGTTAGTTAACATTAGTAATCATGAACTAACAAAAGCATTTTTTTACAGCATTTAAAAATGGTAATTGGTAAATAGACTATTTTTCACAGTTAATTCATTTTTGTTCATAATACATTATATTAATTTCTATAATTTGAAATGGTAAACGTGTATATGAACATTAACCTAGATTAATAATTGCTATGAAAGAATTGTTTATTTTTAGTTAATGCGTTAACAAATGTTCAATTCTGTAAAGTGTTACCAAACGAAAAAAAAAAAGGCTAGCGAGACAAAGATCAATGAAGTTCACTTGCTGACATTTAAGGCATCCTTGGCAACAAATATGATGAGGTTATTATCTGATCAAATCTGCAAACCGCTGAAATGGATCCAGAGAAAGTCGAGAGAGAAAAGTACAAGGATGAAAAATAGGGGGCAAACTCATCAAACGTGATAAATGAGAGCCGAGGAGGAGGCAGAAACTAACTAGCCTTCATACTAGCATTGTTGGCTAAGAACGTACAAAACAAAAACAACTTACAGGCTAATTTAAAGAGATGAAAAGCCTGTGTTTGAGGATTGATGAATACTTCATGAATTCATTTAGAGCGAGAGCGCTGCTATGAATAAGCACCTCTGATTAGGACGGGCCCGTGTGCGCTCCATCAGGCCTCTTGAGACAATGAGTATCGACAGAAACACCAGCATTTGAACTGGGGAGCGTTTAGATCCCTGCTCAGAGACGCTCAGAACAATGCTTCTCAACTGCTGGAGAGAGACCCAAAATGGGTCACAGGCCTAATCTGAAGGGGGAAAAAAACAATGCAAAGTGCTAATTATACAATGCGACTAACCACATAAAAATGAACTGGCGTGTGAAATGTGAAAACACTTCCGACATGTTTTATTGTTGACGTCCAGTGGAACTCTATTATAGTCAGGTCCATGTCGACACGGACAGGTTGTGAACAATCCACACGATCATTATTACATTAATTAGAGGTTCACTTGCAACAAAGATGACGGGAATTAGTGGATGCCAAAAGATTGAAACCATCAACATTTAATAATACATTTAGAACCCAAGCACTGAGTTTCATAATAAAAATTACAGTGTTGTCATTTGTACACTAAACCCCTACCTTTTCTGATGTCAAAAGGGACCCAATGTAAAGTATGGGTTCTGAAAAAGAGGTTTTATGAAGGTAAATTTGAGACCAACTAAATAAAATGTTATGACAATACGTCGCTCTGTTCTCTAAATGTAAATGTCTAGGGAGAAACACAACTACACAGGTGTTTTAGCAACACTTCTTGCAACTTGCAATTTCTGTGAAAATTACCAAAATGAAGTGAGTTTATGGTTAAAACATGAACAAATATCTGCCAATGGGCTCAGAAAAATCGACGTAATTCACAGGGAAGTTTTCATAACTCGTTGACAGATGTTTGTTCAGTTTTTCCAGACTTCATTTTTTACATTTGCATCTCAAGTGAATGCATCTTCATTTAAAGATGTTTGTAATGGAAAGCAGAACAAAAATACTGGGAAAGCCATAACTTAATAAATGTAAGACTTTCTGCTCTGATTTAAGAGCTTTTTAAGACCCGCAGAAACCCGGTCAAAAAATATGATTAGGTTATGATTCAGATCAGCGTTATTTCAGTAATTATATACAATTATATTTGTTAATATTTTTAATTAGCTTGTATTTCTTATGTTTTCAGTTTTCATTAGGGGCCACGCATCGAAGGTGTGTGTAAATCTATGGGAAAGTAGCTTGTGGGAAAGTTATGAAATTTGGCACACAGATAGAGGACAGTCTGAACTCTCACCATAGCAAATTTTAGAGTATCTAACTCAATCCCTCTTAACTGTTCTAAGTTGTACGCTAATAACGCAGGAAACTAAATCTTTTTTCCTGATCCCTGGCTCAAGCCGATTCGATTACACCTTATGACGTCATTTTCCATCATAAAAATTTTCCAGCCATTTAGATTTTTCCAAAAAACCTGCTTTTTCAAACTCCTATGCTGCGTTCCAGTCCAAAACTGTCATGCCCTTCACTCGCAAACTTCCCTCCGTCTCGTTCACTCGGATGTACGTCATTGCGAGTGCCCACTACTGGCGGAAACTGCAATGGGCTGAACTGGAACGTCCTAAGCCCTTGATCACTTGGAATCAGCTGTGGAGTTGATTTATTATTTACATTTTTTTTTCCTTTAAGAATTTGTTTAATGCAGCATCCAAATGTTTATGTGTGTTTGGGTTGTTTTAAACAAAAAAAATATATAATTAATATATCATAGAGTTGTCTGTTGTGGTGGTGATTAGATGAGATATGTGGTGACGTCACAATCGTACTGCATTGTGGGACATATAGGTGCCTGAAGTGTACATTTGAAGCAGACTCGCTCCCTCGGTCAAAATCGAGGGAACGAGGGTCTGTCCATATAAACTTCCCTCGTCCAATTCACGAAGTGGAACGCACTTCAAAATGGCGGCAGGGATTCCCCCAAGGGGAAGTGCTTAGGGAAGTTCGCAAGTGCGTGTCTAAAAGTGGACTGGAACGCAGCACTAGACTGTTGCTCTGATTTTCACGGAACATTGAACCGGATCGTCTTCAGAACATGCTGACAAAAAGCTATGGAATTCAAGTTGATTCGTCAAATAATCTAATAACGCGTGAATGTATTCGACAAAAAGCACTCCAAAACGGACGTGAGGGTATATCTCCACAACACTTTAACTTATTCTAAGTAAACTTGGTGTGCGTTATGACAACCTTGACCTGAGGGTATTTGCACAGTTTTGGCACAGTGCCACCTAGTGGTTAGGAGATATGAAAAATAGATTTTTATATATTTATTAATTAACCAGGTAAGTCAGTTAAGAACAAGTTCTTATTTTCTACAACAGCCTGACTCATAACTTCTGAATTGTTTGGCCAAAAAAATTAAATAATGACGAAACAGGTCTCTTTAGATTCAGTGCAGCATGCAGAGTCAAATGATTCCCAAATTTCTCAGAATCCCAAAATTGGCCATTTTGATTTTTGTCATAAAATGCTGTTTTAAAAACATATTGGCGTATTGTTACGGAACCCTGTAGGTCTTCAAAACAATCCCTCGAAGGTATTCATAGTTGAGGCAAAATAATTAAAAAATGTTAAATTTGCAAAAAAAAAAATGTTTACATACACACATATATATTTTTTAACTAATATGATTAGAGAACCACTGGCCTAGACTAGAGCGCTTCCAGATCCTGCCTCATTGAACTAATTACACCATTAAATAACGCTGTTATACATATGCAAATCATCTTAAGGTGATAGAACGGAAATGAGCCACTCAATCATTCAGTCTATTATACATATAGATTGACTCAACCATGCTACGTATGAATACATTACTTATTTGGGTAATTATAACTGAGGACCTGAAGACACATGCCCAGTCGCTGCAGTTTCAGTACTGCATATTTGTTGGCAACTTCCACTGCCAATTAGATCAGCACTGCAGTAATTTAGGCACGAGAGCATGACAGAGCGGCTCTGCTGAGCGTTTGAAAGCGGAGCACTCGGTAAGCTCGCTTCAAACGCCTAATGCACTCTTGACATTATCTAGGAGCTGCTGCCTCTTTACTGAGATAAAGTTAATTGGGCCGCTCCGAACGTATTTGAAGGCTTGCGTACTGGAGGTTGGTATTGACACCCACTAAAGGGAACAAAAAAAAATATATAAAAAATAAATGAAGCGAAGTGCCAAAAACCCTCTTCCGGACCTGATCCCTCAAAGGAGCAATCGCAGACAAGCACTGATGCAAATGAGGAGGATGTGTCCAAGCGCTTGCGGGGCAGAGCGAGAAGGTGCGACAGAGCCCATCGCCGCCTTTCCTCGAGCTCTCTGAGACGTGATGAAAGAAAGCTAAAGGTTGTCAGAAAAAGAAAGAAAAAAAAAGGAGAGAGAGAAAGATCACTTCGACTCTTTTATTTAAGATTTAGTTTTTATTTTCCTCCAGACCTGTAGAGAGGTACAATTTCCTCCAGCTCTTAATTTTTCTTACATTTTAGCACTGTGTAAAACCCAAAGTTAAACTTTACTGGTTTCGTCATTGTCGTCGAGATTTAATTTATCCATTCCTCTTGAATACTGTTGAATACCAAACGGTCGGCAAGAACCTACACAGCTGACACAGGATTAAGACCATTAAAAGAAAACTGAGAAGGTAATGGGGGGAGGGGGGGAGTGACAAACAGCGTTAACGGTCCCGGACGAGCCCCCTGTGTATTGCCAGAACCTCAGATGCCCAATAGAGCCACTATCCCAGCTTTCCCTTTTATCGCTTTTTGTGGGGGGGGGGGGGGGACGTGCAAAGTAACTGCAACAGTCAAAATCGGCATAATCACATCAACATTATCACCCTCATGAATTTCTCTCCACTGGAAAGCCCTTTAACCCTGATTATTTTCTCCACACACCCACCAATCGCAAGTTTTCCGCTCTGTCGTTCAGAGGGAAGGTTCACGCCACGCATTCACACTTAAAAACGTCGTTTCACTCGGACTCTAGATCTATTTCCTAAAACTCTGTGCACCTCGCACACCTTCAAGTTTCTTCAGGGAGCATAGTCGGAGCGTAAACACTGATTAGGCCACGTACATCGAGGCAGCTATGAGAAACACCACACGGTGGCGTCCCGTGTGCTACACGAGCCCTGCGCTTGAAAGGGGTCGGTGTTACCCAGCTCTCCATTCCTCTTCATTTCGCAACGCGCCGCCCTCTGATACAGAGGTTAACGATCTGTTGCGATCTAAAGCGGAAGACCCCCCTGACCAACCAGGCAATCTGGCGGATGGGTCAAAGGCAAAGGCCTGCATCCATCTACAGCTAAATGCCGCGTTGAGAGCGGGCACCACGTTTATGACCCCTAAAATGCATCTCCCTTTTAACAAGGGCGCAGAAAGGTAGAACAAAGTTAAAGGCCAAAGATCCTTGGTAAAAGTGCTTTTTGCTTGGCCTTCATTATGCCTTTGATCCGTCAGAATAATGGAAGTCAAGTACCCTTTTGATCAAACATAAATTGAAGCCCTGTTTTGATTTTGGAAATCTACTTGATTGCTTAGCGGCATGGCTTTAAGGACTCTCACAGGAAGCATCTCTGTTGTGCAGATGGATGAACAGGTGCTGTTCTTTTTGGTTTAGCTTTGAAGGCAGACTCTTACTTCTAAATCAAGACACTTTTCGTTTGATTCTTTCCATTTGGTTCCAATGGAATTTCTAGAAAACACATCATTGATGATGCCTTGTTTTATTTAAAGAGTAGAGTTCCAAAAATGATGGACTGACGTTAATGTTACGTATTACTAAGGAGTTTGTTTACCTTTTGAAAACCTTTTTGTTATGCTTTGATACGACAACTGGCTTGTTTATGTGACCGTTTGAATTGGGGAAAGCTGGAACAGAGCACTAGGGCAACAAGGAAAAAGAAAGACTGAACCAAAGGGGAACACAAATCAAGGAAAAGGGACAAAAATGAGCAAAAGGTGAAGAGGGAAAACAATACAATCTTGTTATTTTGTTAATAGCTTTGTACGGATTCATCTGCCGTGTTTGTCGGCGGTTCTTCGGATTTCACAGTTCCTAATGGCGGTCCATGCCGGCACTCTGTAGCAGATCTGTGGAGGCCTGGGCTGAGGCTCTGAAGGCGTTCTGGAATCCTGGGGGAGGAGAGTGGAACTGGGTGGCGGGGTTGGCCGTGGCTGTGGTTGGATAAGGGGTCCAGCCGGCTCTGTGGGGGAACTGGGCTCCGAAGGGGCCATTGTGTGGGGGCTGAGGGGGCACTGTGGAGCCGGAAGGGACATCCATCTCTGTGAGCGCCTGCAAGGATTTGAGCCAGTGGGGGGGGTTATCATCCTGCAGAGAGTCCAGACTGTTGCCTGAGGATGCTGGGATACCTGAAAGGGACAAAGTGATAGGAAAACTAAGGGTCAACATATTTAAGATGTATGTGTCAAAAGTTCTTTTTTTTTAGTAATGTTGGCTCCAGATGTTTTTTGCAAAACATTCAAGTAAAAAGTAACAGCATTTCTTTGAATACATGCATGTTGAATATATAAATGTTGAATGCAAATCTCATTTTCTTGTTTTTAATCATTATTTTATTCCTAAATACCATTACGTTTGTAGGGAGTCGCACTGCATTTTACAATCTGAACTAATCTTGCCCTGTTATTAAAAAGGTCAAATTGTCTGATGTTTTAGGAGATTAATACGCTGGGTCTGCAAGAGTCCTCTCTACAACATAATCTAGAAAATAATCTTTATGACTTGCAAAACTAACAATACTTCACTGCAAAACATGTCATGTTCACTGCATATTTTCCTTTTTTATTTATTTATGCCACGGGGAAAATAAAATCTAAATTGTAAAACTTGATCATCACAGAAGTGTATTCAAGTCATTATACATGTGAATCACATTTTTATGTATTTTTGAATTAAGAAATTCGGACATTACATTGAAAGTGATACAAACAAAAAGTTATAAAAGCATAAATTGTGAATATCCACTGCCAGAAATAAATCACTTTAAACATAACCGCATACTGTGCTAAACAGGACTGAGTTTGCTTGCAGTCAACAAATCCATCGTTCCACAGTTGATGCTACGTAGGAATCCATTTATCACGTAGGCGACATTATTGAGGACATTTTTAAATCATTCGACATAATGGGATTAATTACATAAGGAAACAGGCCGTTTTGGGGTGCTTTTGCACCACTTAAAACATGCCAGCCTGCTGTGAGCTATTAATTCTAAACCCCCTGTGGATGATGGATGCTCCAGGCAGCCGCTGAGAGCACCCAGACAACATCCGTGACATCCATACAGATTGCAACTTCGACCTTAGGGAGCAACAGATACAACGTTGCTATTTCCCGTCAACCCGGGAGAGGAAAATGGCAAAACTTTGCTTGAAGTATCGATTAGAAATTTAGCTGCATAATTCAGTCTTTTTCTATTAAACAGTAGATGAAAATGTTGCTTGAACGATAAAAAAAGAACACTATAAAATGTACATTGTTTATTTAACCACTTTGGATATTAATTGTTGGTTTTTTTCTGTGTGATATCTGATTTAGTCCACATGGATGCTTTAGACCGCCTGAAAGTGCAGGAGATCGAACTGATCTGAAATGTGTGCCCTCTTCTGTGGCCCTTAAAATGGCTTTACATCTCTGACATTTTTAGTGAAAAGGTTACTTATAAATGTTTAAAAGGCCTAAATGCATTATTCATTTTAGCTCCCAAAGGCACAATTTGAACGAGCCTAGTTTTTCCCGAGGTCGTCAGGTAAATTTGCTTCACAAATGTGTTTTGTGGTTTTAATACTGTCAGAATCTAACACATCTGTGTTATTCTCACACAACATCAGTAAAGATCGAAAAACAAATTGGCAATATTATCACATTCATTTTAATTAGTAATATTAAATCATGAATAATAATGAATGAAATATATTCCAATGTTAATATTTAATATTAGTATTTTTGTGTACATGATAGATTATAGCTAGATTTAACTAAGTAGGCAAAATTAATGTGTAACTTTCTTTGTGAACAGAGAATGACAGGTGCAAAAGGGAAGGAAACAATTATTAACAAGCATTTTACAAGGCGACATTTTTTTTGTGTGAAGGTAATGCCAATGTACCTGTGATGATGGCGGGGTCCATCCAGCTGGCTGTGCCGTCCCAGCTAAGGCTGTGTGAGATGCCGCCTGGGTGGTTCACGCTAGAGGAGGAGGAGGATGATGAAGACGAAGATGAGGAGGAGCTGGGCAGTCCACCAAAGTTGATGTTGATGTTGGGTAAAAGCGCTCTGAGCCCGTCCTGCCACTCCTTCACATTTAGACTTTCTACCGAGGTGCTGTTTTCTGTTCGGGAGGGTGCCGGTGGGGTATCCAAACGCCCGTGCGCACAAACGCACCAGAAAAGACGAGATTGGGGGACAACAGGAGAGATGAAGAGAAGATGGAGAAAGAAAAAGCAATTATCAGCTTCAACTTGTACAACACAAAAACAAGTGCTGCTAGTTGTGTTATTCGGTGATTCATTTTAAAGCAAATTGTGAAAAACAAACTCAAAAACAGCCAAAAGGAGCACAACAGTAAAATAGGATTATGTTTAGACTGGCAAAATTAAAACCGTGAAAATGACTTGATATGACGGATTAATCGGATTAATTATTTGCCATATAATGACTGGCGATCAATTGACAGCCCTAACAAAAACACAATTTAATTGAATTCTTTTGCATTTCATGAGATATAGAATAAAAAATTAAAAAACAGCATTAAATCAAAGCTGGACAGTGTAATAACAGCCGTTACTGTAATAGTGATTTATACTTGATTCAGCAAAAACAGCAGGTGATATTTGGCTCCCTTCTGAGTCTACTAGCCCTTTCTAATGGAGGAACAATCATTATAAAGCTCTTTACAGTCCCGTTATTATTCAATTAGTTTCTCATTTATTTCTGTGTGTCACACTGGAGGAGAGACGTGCGGCTTCAATAACGCAGAGCTTCTTTCAGCTGGACCCAAGCCAAAATAAACCTTTTCTTCTCTAATCAGGCCAGTATTCTCCTAAGGTTTGCTTCTGCCCACAGGGACAGAGAAACCAAGCAGCAAAGATGATGAAGGGGGGAACGGAGAGAAAGAGAGAGAAGCGAGAGGGACAAACAAGGAAGAATTGCAAAGACAGGGGAATGGAGTGAATGAGATAACCCTGGCAGGAAAAAAAAAAAAAAGCCTTTAGCCTCTGAGCTTGACTTAAGCCGCAGCAAACTTCTCTGGGCACCTTGCTTCTAAATACATACAAGCACAATATATAAAAGAGGTGAAAACTTGACCATAAAAATATCATAATGAGGTTCTGTCTTATTCATTGTCATTAATCTGAGTGTAATAGTGATACAACATGTGAAACTAGGCCCAGCAAAAAAAGAAAATTGCCTGTCTGTCTGGGACAACTGTCAATTATAAGCTGGGAATCAGAATCAAGCATTTCAGACGGTTGCGCAAGAAAGTGCGTTTGGGAAGTTCTTTAAAACTGTCCTTTGTTAAAAACACTGATTCAAAAGTTTGTTTGCATCACTCAAATTTCCAAATCTCTGCAAGGAATTACAAAATGGCAATAAAATGTTTTATTAGAAATAAATGTAGTTAAATATTACAAATAAGCATTTAATTTATTGTATTAGTGAATCTAAATTGATCTGTTTATTTAGTCAAAATCATTTTCAAATCATTTTTAACGGCATTATACTTTTTAGCATTAAATTACAGTATTTGGCTATTTAACTTTTTACAATTTTTTTGGACAATTGGTAGAAATAATTTGAGAAAAAAAATAAAATAAAAAAATAAACCTTTTAGGAAAACTTGAAAGTAGATTCTGATTTTCATTATTCCTGATACATAAAGTAGGATATTGCTATCATATATATTTTTTTAAATTATAGATTTTTTCCTCAATGGTCCAGCCCTAACCCACACTGTCTACTGGGACAGCCTGCTGTTGAATGGTCTTCAGACAATAGAGGTGAACCCGGCATAGACACCAGCAGCACTGATTGTGTCAAACAGGTCATGCTTGTCATTTCATTACTTTGCAATGTGGGAATTTAAAGAGCAGACGGAGCTCCCCCTCTGAGCGTGGGCAGGGGTCAACCTATGGATGCTGCAAAGTCAGCTATGCGTTTATTACTCCATTAGTCAGTTAAAACCAGACATAATGGGTCTCAACCAAGGGGTCAAGGTTAAGCTGGTTAGCATGGGCCAGTTAGCCCCTGCTGGTTAGATGTAGTAACTACATCATTTGAATGCAAAAAGGATGTTTCTCCATTGATTCTCCACTTGCCTTTCGAGTTTATTTATTACAGCTAAATATGCCCTGCACACAACACAAATGACAAAAATTTCATTATATTACAGTAGGTGATTTCCCAGTGACCGGTAACCAAATTAACAATGATCAAGCCTCAAACACAGAGGAAGTGACAAGCTCACTTGGGAAACGCTGAATTGGTTCTGTAGTCGATACAGACAAACCTAGTCAAGTCAAGTGTGAGAACGAGCCAATATGAGAATCTAGACACTCAATATCAACACTTGAAGAGGACTGGACTTTAATGAAACACATCTGAAGGAGGAGATAAGATGAACAAGGTGTTGAATAAGGTGAATTAGGTGTTCTATTTAAACCTCTCCACAGTTCTTCCTTCTGATTGGAAAATGCTCGTCTAGCCAAGTGTGTCAGGCATTAACACAATCACCCATGTTCCCATTTGCATACTCAGATAAACAAGTGTCATCATGTTTTATTTATGTGGATGGGACAAAAGCTAAACTCAGAATCACTGCAGCAAACTGAAGGAACCTAATTTCTTTTGAAGTGCTGGAAAGGTTGTAAAGTAGGTGTTTTTCAGAGAAGGTTTGCTTTGCGATTCATTTTTAAGTGATGAACAATATATCAAATAGGCTAGGGTATGTTAATAAAACATTAAAAACGCACAAATCACCACTGTAACATATGCTTTAGTTATTTTGGCTGGATATTCAAATAAAAATGTTTTATATACACTACTTAAAAGTTATTTTAATTCCTTTATTCCACAAGGTGCATTCATCAAAAGTGATATTTATGAATATTAAAGATTTCTATTTCAAATGTCTCTTTTAAACTTTCTCAAAGAACCCTTTAAAAATTTGTATTACGGTTTCCAAAAAAAAATTAATCAGCCCAACGGATTTCAACATAAAATAAATAAATCTTGAGCAGCAAATAGGTTGATTTCTGATAATTATATACATTATACTCAAATAGAAATGTTATTTTAAATTGTAATAATAATAATAATAATAATAATGACAATATTGCAGTTTTATTGTATTTTGATCAAATAATTGCAGCCTAAATGCACCTATTCTAGCACCATCACAAAAACAGTTTCACGTTATGACACTAAACACACACACACACACACACACACACACACACACACAAACACCAAGCTGACATTTAGTAGCATTGGCTGATAATCACGTCAACTTGGATTATTATCTGTTTTTAGGTATTTTTTGAAAAAGTTTAAAGTAAATAAAATTAAATATTAATCTTCGGTAATTCTATATACATTATAATTTCGACAACGCAAATTAAATACATTAAAGGGATAGTTCACTTTGAAATTAATTTTTGATATGTTTTAGCTTACCTCAAGGGCATCCAAGATGTAGGTGTCTTTGTTTCCGCAGTAGTTTCAATTTTGATATTTTTAGGTCAAACCGTTCTTGTCTGTCAGTCATATAATGCAGGTCGATGGTCACTGTCTCAAAACACAAGCACAGAGTCCAAATTAAACAATTCCCCATCGTAAGTACACATTGATGGCCTAAGACACGAAACGAGCGGTTTGTGTGAGAAAACGAACAGTATTTATATCATTGTTATCTCTTGAACACAGCACACGTCCAAATGATCTGACGGCGCGGGCGGGTATAGATATATACATAGATGTCGCCTTGGCTACGGTTTCGTTCCAATGAACTGCAGTAGCCAAGGCTACATCTATGTATATATCTATACCCGCCCGCGCCGTCAGATCATTTGGACGTGTGCTGTGTTCAAGAGATAACAACGATATAAATACTGTTCGTTTTCTCACACAAACCGCTCGTTTCGTGTCTTAGGCCATCAATGTGTACTTACGATGGGGAATTGTTTCATTTGGACGATGGGGAATTGTTTTAATTTGGACTCTGTCCTTGTGTTTTGAGACAATGACCATCGACCTGCATTATATGACTGACAGACAAGAACGGTTTGACCTAAAAATATCAAAATTGAAACTACTGCGGAAACAAAGACACCTACATCTTGGATGCCCTTGAGGTAAGCTAAAACATACCAAAATTTTATTTCAAAGTGAACTATCCCTTTAATCAGAATTATAGTAGCATTAGCAAAACACTTTATAGTCAACCAATTAGCTTATTTTTCCTCATTTATCATTTGCTTGCTTCAGTGGTGTTCAATTACATCTAAATCTACATTTTCCATGTAGCAGAAATCTCTCTCTCTCACACTCTCAAACACACTTCTAATGAGACTGCATGGGTTGGCCCTCCAGCCTATTTTGGTATCTCGACTTTTCTTCGTAAATAATGCAATGTTCTCCTCCCAGGTCCTGGGCAGCTGCATCCTCTGGAGGACACCATTTCAAACAGGGAAGACCATTTCTCTCACGGAGACTCGTGGATTGAAGAAACAAACAAAATACACTGCACAGCACAATAGAGTCTTGAAAGGAAGCCAGTAGTCATGCTAGTTATTCATCGTTTCTACGAATAATGAAACCTTGAGGTCACAACCAATTTCCCCATCCCTTCTTTTTGCACCAACTGAAATTCAAGTTAATTTAATCTTCAAAAAGTAGAGGCATGCTGAGAAACAAGCAGCATGTTAACAAATGCTACACTTCCACAGCAGTGTCAGCAGATTAGATTGTTTCCCATAAAAAGCCCTACAGCTAGGCCGCAAGGTAACGCTTTATTTAAATGAACTGAATTCCTGAAAGATCAATTCAGGATGGGGTTGGGGAGTAACTAACTGACGCTACTGATTTTTCAGTTGCATGACAGTAGCTCAGCTGCTTTAGTGTCGCTACTGATTTCAGTGAATCGCTTGCAGTATATTATTTGTAGTTAAATGCTGCTGTTCAGCAAGTTTTGAAATTAGAAAAATTAGTTGTTTTAGTTTTCCTAGATACTTTAATGCTGACAACTCAACTGAGATGTGTTATTTGTGTGCCTAATAAATACTGCTTTTTATACATCATCGTAAACGCATCTTTAATCCGTCCCAACATTTACTTGTCCACGTTGTTATGGTATCAGACTGAATGACGTGCTTTATGATATTTGCTCCTAGCTGAAAGGTTCAGGTAATGGCTTGAATGAAATGTCAAACTGTAGCCTCTTCCCCCTGTCTGAGTACCTTCTCCTCAGACAGATAATACCGGTATTTGATATTTTCTTGAGTTACGGGCTGTTCTCACATCAGAGAAACAAAAAATAATCTTTGTAAACATTAGTCTTTGTATAAGTTTCGGCACATAGTTCATGCTAGGAGAATCATCTGTCTTTTCAAGTCAGACTGAATGAACCTGGCTACTCTAAATAAAAGCACTTACCAGATTTAGAAGTTCACCCCGTAAACCACAGAAACATACCTAAAACGCTAAAGGTATCATGCATTATGCACACTGCAGCCCTGTCATGAAGATGTCCTCAGGGGATGATGATGATTACATGCTCTACAATTTGTATCAGCACTAAATGTGACACCGATCTCACTGCTAGAAATCATGAGGTTTCATTCCATAAGAGAGCCCTTGGCAATCACTAGAATCTTCTCTGATGATGTACATGGCTGAATGATGGGAAAATAGTACTACACTGCCCACCAGTGGCTGAGTTTGCAATGACAGAGATAGCCATAATGCAAACGTAAGAGGGCAGTTTGCAATGTATGCAATATGTGACCCTGGACCACAAAACCTAAATTTGGACCACAATTTTCTGAAATTGAGATTTATACATCATCTGAAAGCTGAATAGCTGAATATCCTAATGGTTTGTTAGGATAGGACAATATGTGATTTGAAAATCTGGAATCTGAGTGTGCAAACAAATCTAAACATTGAGAAAAATCGCCTTTAAAGTTGTCCATTTATGTTCGCGATTGTGCCGCATTCACTCACAAAAATAAATATTTTATATATTTACGGTAGGAAATTTACTAAATATCTTCATGGAACATGATCTTTACTTAATATCCTAATGATATTTGGCATAAAAGAAATAATAGATAAAAGATAATTATGACCCATACAATGTATTGTTAGCAAATAGATATTTCCACACCTAATTAATGGCAGTTAAATGTATTGTAGGCGCTACTGTTACTTCCACTGTTCATATTGTATTGCATCACATTTTAAATTTAATTTAATAGCACAGTGAATATTTAGAGCTGCTCCAGCAAGGCTCAACCAGTCAAGAGCAGTGAGTGATTTTCTCTTGTCTTTTGTTATTAGATTAACAGAGCATAAAAGATATGCAACGGATATGCACACACACACACACACACACACACACACACACACACACACAGATCCCAACACTGGTTTACACTCACCTGTCATATGGATACCTCCAAGCCCCGTACTGTGATGATGTTGCTGTTGTGGCGCCAAGTTCAAGTCCAAAAAGCTGCTATGCTGGGCAGCAGAAGGGGCCCCGCTGTGATTCAAGTGTTGGAGGTTATTGCGCATGTGCATGCCCATCCAACTGTGGCGAGAGGTCTGCGTCTGGCCGGGAAAGCTGAAGGAGTTGTAGACGGTGCGGTGTGGGAGCTGGGAGAAGCCCCGTGAGGGCAGGCTGGAGTTAGGGGCAAAGTGTGAGGACGTAGGAGGCTGAAGTGCGCTTTTCATGGAGGGGGTGTTGTGTAGCGGGCCGAGTAAAGGCCCGTGGGGGAAGACTGGCCCTGACATTGTGGTGGTCAGGGGCAAGGAGGCATTATCCTGCACTGAGAGCTCATTCTCTATGAGGTCAGCCAGTGCCTTACGGGTGACGTCAAAGGGGTCAAAGCCTAGGTCGTCATCCTGCTGCTTGGTCGAAGAGCCGAAACCGAAGGCCGCTTGCCAGTCCGTAGAGGACGACACTGGTATGGTTTCTGTCAGAATGAAGACAAATAAGTGTACATTTCACATTTTTCTCTTTCATTTGAATGAGTAAGTCTAAACTGGTCCAGGTACCTGAAGTGAAGAGGCTCTGTGGTTCTGGGGCAGTGGGCCAATCGGAGTTGCTGTGAAGGGAATTAGAAAAGTTGGGCAGGCCACTGG
Organism: Rutilus rutilus; assembly: GCF_951802725.1. Lineage (NCBI taxonomy): Eukaryota > Metazoa > Chordata > Actinopteri > Cypriniformes > Leuciscidae > Rutilus > Rutilus rutilus. The sequence goes on from NC_140212.1 coordinate 10,146,356, forward strand.
GGATGGGATTGGGGTGCCGAAAGTTGCTGTTGTCTGAAAAGAGCGATTGTGACTCGGCTGCTGCTCCTTCGAAAGGCGACCGTACTGTCAGTCCTGCTACACAAATAGGCACCACTAGAGATGGCTTGGTCAGGCCAGGAGGGGGCGATGGGGAGTGGTTGCCAGAAATCTGAAGAGTTTAATAAGGAAAAAAAAAAAAAAAAATCATGATGTTAAAACATTAGTAACTTCCCTAATAAAAGAAAAGTGATTCAGATAACATTATTTAGGTGTACAGCTTGCCATTCTCAAAGGTAAAGATTAAGAACGAACATGCAATCATGAACTTACTTGTGATGTTTCTCCGTTACTTATGCTGAAGCAATCTGAAGATTTGTTATTCGGGCTGCAGGAAAATAATAAAAACATGAGAATCAATTACATTCTGACAAACAGAATTTAGGCTTTTATTCACATTTAAATGGATCAACGAACATAAACAGAAGCTCAAAGTGGTAGTTGCGTAGACTGTCAATGGAGGGACAGAAATCTCTCAGATTTCATAAAAATATCTTAATTTGTGTTCCCGAAGATGCAAGAAAGTCTTACAGGTTAGGAACAACATGAGGGTGAGTAATTTATGACAGAATTAAAAATTTTGGGTGAACTAACCCTTTAAGATGTTTGGAAGAAAAACATTCTTAATTGTCATGTAAATGTTAAAATAAAAATAAAAAATTGACTACATTTTTGTAATTTTACAAACAAATTGAATGCTTAATTTTTTCTTTTCATTTTGAAAATGTTTTTTTGTGGAATTCAGCATTTTCTCTTTCTAGAGTAGGCTATTTAGTGATTGTTCTACCATCCAGCGATGTCTTGAACACTGTGACCTTGGAGCCCTTAAGTCTTTGAGAATAAGATGATGAAATGTTCAGCAAAGGAAAAGGCTGACAGAATAAGGCACAGGGCAGAAGTTCACAGGCTGGCTACCTGACAGGGTCACAATTTGACGTGAAGGGAGGCAGGCCAGCGATGGAGCCGAGGCCCAGCTCTGTGTCCAGACCGTCTGGAGTCATGTTTTCAGAGTCTGAGCCGCCATCTAGGGGTGGGGTCTCATGGTGTTCTGGAAGCCCATTGGGCATCTTCCCTGTGGTTTGTAACGAAGGCCACGCCTCTTTGTTGTTACTGTTGGAACTGGGGGTCATGATACAAATGCAAGATTAACAACAAAACTATGAGATGCTCCTACTTCACTTTAGATGACCAGATTATAATGAATTCATTTGATTTTATTTCTAATATTTAAAGTTTGAACACATATACTAATTCTTTTTAGAATAAAAAATGAAAAATATGAAAGAATTCCCATGTCAATGTGTGTCATTTCTGAATAAATAAATAAATGAATAACTTTTTTTTATTATTATTTTTTTTTTTATTGGAGCTGCTGGGAAAGGTACAATTGAGTACAAACCTCTGTGATGTGCCTGATTTGCCCTTTGTCTTCTCCCCTGCTGAGTTCTGCAGGAAGTTGGGGTTTGTTTTGTATAGGTCCTGTAAGAGTTTCTGTTCATATTCCTGATGTTTTCCAGCCTGCAATGTCAAATGTTAAGAGTTCATATGCAAGTTTGTTGACATCAGTAAACAGGTTGCAGGAGGCTGCAACGTTACCTGCATTTCTTCTTTTGTGAAACTAGCAGCTTCGTCTCCCAGCTCGTGAAGATACATGCAGTCTGGTTTGGGACACTGCATGCTTTTTAGAAAATAACTGCAGTATTTTGTTGTACCTAAAGAAGCCTGCATGAAAAAACAAAAGCAGGTGTAATACTGTATTTAGATATATGCCGAAAGATTTTCAAAAAACAGCTTGTATACAAAGTCAGGTAACATCACAATTACCTCAGAGAAGCCATTCAATGAACTCTAGAGAGGCATTTTGCTAAATATATGCACTATATTGCAAATTCACTGTATTTTAAATGCAAGTAGCATACAAATCAGTTAATTTTAACCTTTAATATTATAATGATGTACCAACTTGGGTTCCCTGTATAATTTACAGCATTAGTTGAGAGAGAGATTTTTCCATGAGGAAATCTGCCACACACTGTACCTGATGGGACCCAATTAATCGATATCGTATAGCAAATTTGTTTCAACGCCCAGCCCTAACTGAAAGTATATTGCTATTCATAATATTGAACTATTTTTGTCACAAAGTTTACCTTAAGTGTTCTGCCATCTACTACAACATTGTTAACACATTGTATAGCTCTGAGGGCATCTTCTGATCGAATGTAAGTGACGTAGGCACTGGCGCTAGGACCCTGGGGACAAATATCAAAACATATTAGATTATTAAATCAGACAAAACAGAGAAATTAGGATAAAACTAAATCAGCAAAACAAAGCAGTATTCATTTGCTGTAGTAAAAAAAAAAAAAAAAAAAAATAAATAAATAAATTAAAAAAAAGGACAAATGGCAGAATGTTTATTATGCAAAATATTTGAGCAGGCAAGAGATTGACCGAAAAGAAAGTGAAGCTCACCTGTGAGCCAGCATAAGAAGTGCTGTTATTGATGACCACTTTGTGGATCTTTCCAAACTTCCCGAAGTACTCTGGCCTTTTTAAAACCTGCAATCAGACATCAATTATATATTTATAAAGCCCTGATTGCTGTTTGCAGATCATCAACAGCATAAGCAAATGCGGTTTGTTTAGTGGAGTCACACAGGGATAGAGCACACCTGATTATCATGATTCACCGGAAGGATATGACTCAATCACCATTTATTACAAGAGAAGGCCATATGAAATCTAGGTTAGGAACTCAATGTACACCATCAGCACTGTGGCAAATATCATTTAACAATTCAAACCACATTTCTTACACCAACAAAGATCATTTCTACTTATAAAACCTTACATAACTAAACCATTTTACACAAAGCCTTTTGAGGACGGGATAAAAACAGGATTTGTGTGAATGACATACTGTATTGAGAATCGACGACCTAAACACTATCAACAGGATGTCCACAATGTTCAGCCAAATCAACACTGGAAACAAAGTGTGGCACACAAGTAGGTCTCTAGCAGCGGGTGACTGACAGCTCATTGGCGGAGGGCTTCGCCTCGATGGCATGGTGCTTTTGAGATTCTGGTCACTCTTGAACTGTGAAAGCAGTCCGGATGTTTCTTTGCGGTCTTTGTTCGCGTGAAGCAGCTTCACTCTCTTTCTGTTTTTTGTTCTTTTTCACACCCTCAGTGTGAAATAAACAAAAGCACAAAGACCGATATGTTAAAGGGACGATTGGTACAGAAAGAAAATGAAGGCAAATCCTATAAATTAAAGACCTCTGATAAACACAGACTAACATAGATTTGATGGGGGGGGTTTTTTAAGCTTTGTGCTCCTAATATCATTTGGACCGGAATTACAAGGCATGTTCTCATTCTCTCTCACTGAATAACTTGTTCTCTGCTGAGAGCTATTCAGGGTACATGACGTTAGCGGTGATGGCAAAGAGGGAGAGAAAGAGTGTCAGAGAGAAGGGAGCGAAAAGAGAGTGAAAGCTGTTTTTCGTGGGCTGGTAATGAAGGCTAAGTGCAGCTAGTGGGCAGCTAGCTTTCTCCCATTTTCCCAGGAAAACATTTAATCTCAGGTTTTATTTCCATTTGACGATATGTGGCATAAAAATCAAATCTTCACATCTTCAAGGATTTTCTTGCAGCTACATGGAAGCAATTCTGCACAACATATCAAGAGAACAGCCATAATAATAGGTAATAGGTATGCTTTACCACGGCAAAGATGCTTTGGAAGCACTAAAATATAGAATTTTTTTCATATCTGACAAAGTATAAAGTGAGAGTGATGCCACAAGGCACATTTTAACTTGTTGACACAGGCAACTACTAGCGGTCAGACGATATATATATATATTGACATGGCTGAGATATTGGCCGATAATTCAGATAATCAGAATCAGCCAATACATGACGCAAGCAGGACATTTTATCATTATTTTAACAGCGCTGAGAACCCAGTACCTGAGCACAAAGGAGCTACAATTCTCAGTCTTCATTAGATTACTGTCTTTGTTCCCTCGGTTCTTTAATAATAGAAAGGCAAATGCTTTTTAATATATTATCTGAATTCAGAAAACAGGCATTTAAACATTACATACACTGTGTACTGCATGTAAAATTAGTGTTGATTCCCAGAGCACACCATTTACCAGATTATTGTTGTTTGCTTTTTATTAATGTTTTTAACAATTTCTTTATATTTGAAAGGGCAATAATAGGACTACAAAATCAATAATTTGCTATTGTATAAATCTAGAGGTCTTTTTTTATAGTAATTATCAAACTATTTTAGCAATTGTGTCAAATTAATATAAATCTTATAACAAAAACTGTTGTGCTAGTGCCATTTCCCATCTTTACATCGAATAGTATGATCTGCCTGCTCTCCAAGATATCGGCAACCTTTCTCGATTGACCACTAGTAACTACTAGATTAGAGTCAGATCCAGATTATAAATCCTGTGAATACACAGAAGGATGTGAACTAAAAAAAAAAGAAAAGAAAAAAGAAGTCCTTTATGTTCTTTTCATCCACTCATGAAAGTCTCGTTTCAGCAGATAGGAGAAATGCTCCTTAACCTTAATTTTTCAACACTTAAACAGATAAGACCTTGATAGGACACAGAAGAGAAAATGTAAAACCATGTACCTTTCTATATCTTGCTTGCAGTGAAACTTTTATTAAACACGGAAACCATATGTGGGTGAATTTTGAGAGCTCACTACAAAAAAGCACCAAGATGAAAATTAAAGCTTTGGTGTTTGAATATGGACTTCCTGAATTGTTCACACTGAGTTTGAACGACATTAGTTACACAGAGGTCAGGAAAGCATTGAGTTTTGCTGAATCACCTCGGGGTCGGCGAGTCTTTGTGAAAGGCCCACCACAAAAACCAGGTTTCTCTGGACGACTCGCACACTGGAGAGGTGCTTGCGGTTCTCTGTGATCTTCTGCTTCCGCTCATTCTGCTTCTGCTTCTTCTCGTTCTTTATCCTCTGAAGTTCCTCTTGAGAGAGAGGTTTGTACACCGCAGGGTCTTCTGGATAGGGCTGAACCAAACATAAGATGCTAGACGTAAGAGGACTTAATTCTAGAAGATGGATCTTGTTTCACTAAACTAGGTTATTACAGGTTATTACTAGGTTATATATATATTACATATATATATATATATATATATATTTTTTTTTAAGTTAGTTTAGTTTATGGCCATATCAGAATCAAAGGCTAGATTCATGGCATGAAAAATAAAATAAATACAACGCATAATAAAATGTCTTAAATCTTAAGTTTAAAATCTAAAAGAAATGCTAAGATTTTCACAAAGTAACAATGTATCAATGCATATATAAACAGCAATACAATGCATGCAATGAGTTATTCAAGAATTTACAGTGTTTAATTGTGAAGTGCAAATTTAAGATGTTTTAATGTGCCACAGATTAAGGATCAGCGGACACCCTGGAGTTCTCTTTAAGATCACCCACTGGAATGATGATGATGATGATATTGCATGATATATGCTGCAATAAACATGGATATAATAATGTGCATTAAGCACATTAAGGTTAAGGAGCTGCAGTAAACTGGCCACTACAGGGACTGGTTTTAGTGAGTGAATGGGAGTGTTTAGAGAAAGAATACAAGCACTGGAAGCCTGTTGGTGCTGCACATGTTCCCTCCACACAGCTGTACAGCACCGATAAAATCACGCAGAACCTGAGGCAACAGCAGGAGCGTGAATTAATCCAGCAAAGTTCCCTGGGATGCTGAATACTAGCCATTAAAACATCTCATCTCCTTGAGCTCCCCAATGGAGCAATTTCTTAGAAACAAATTAATGGTTTCTCGACTTATTTGTTACCTTTCTGCAGGCCGGACAGAGGCCGTTCTCGTCTGTGCGTATGCGATGCCAGCAGAAGCGGCAGATCTGGTAGCCGCAGGTGCAGGGGAAGAAATTGACGTCATCAATCTCCAATGGTTCCATGCACAGTGGGCACTCCATGGGGTCCTCCTTCACCTCAGGGCTGCGGGACATCCTATGGCACGGCACAGAGAAAAGAAGCGGGGTGTTCTCACAGTTCAGAGGCAGAGCTGAGGAGAAAAAATTAAATAAAAAATAGTTACAAATAATATTTCAATGTAAAAAATGTATTTAATATGAATTTACATTTTAGTTACGCTTCAATTCGTCTAATTAATAAAGTTTCAACCAAATGAAGCTTCTAGATTTACAAATGCAGCCAATATCTACTATCTTATTTCCTTCCAACAGTGTGTAGGCCTAATCTTGAGCAGCAAGACAGAATTAGGCTCATATCCTTCAAATAGTCTCAAAGCACACTAGAGGTTGCATCAGAAAGCCAATAATGATTCTGCTACTAGTAAGAGTGTGTCTGCGTGCGTGGGAGGAGTTTAAAACTTCAGTCATGAGAGGAACTGAAGGCATAATTGGAATCGACAAGCACAAACACCCACACAAACAATTGCAACAGTTTCATAAACAAGTATATATGTATCCTCTAGGGATCATCCAGTGAACTGATAGTCTAACTGTGTAGGTGCAGATTCAGCAATTACTGAAAATGAGGTTTTGGCTCCTCGTATGGAACACAGATCCGTGGGCACATGACAAGGGTCGCTGAACATAGGATGCATTGGTTGAAAACCAATTTAATGTCTCTGTGGTGTTATGTGACTGCTAGCATCTTCATTTAAAACACTAATGAAAACTAATGTCGGAGTCCTAGTGTGCCAAAGAAAGGGCAATAACATTTTAGTGGCAATCAGTTTTCTTTTGGCCAAATTTTTGTTGTCACATTCTGGTTTGGAGTCTTTGTTTCCGCTGTAGTGCTTAAACTCCTATGTATTAACAACATGGACAAGCACAAATACAGCAGTTTGTCCGAGACACTTCTGTTCCCCGGTGGCACTTCCCTATGAGGTTCATTTATCAAACAACGGTCTGAACGAAGCTCCCAAATGTGAACAAATACAGGACAGCCTTGTGTTCATAAACAAACAAACCGGAATATGAAGCTTCCATGCAGAGACTCATCAATGGCATGTTAAACTTACAAACTATTGTCAGGGCTCCATGCATTTTGCAACTTTCCTACCACTGACTACATTTTGTTAGAGGTCACACTGGGGCGTCCACCACCACGTTGCCCAACTGACAAGACTTCTTTCAAAAACGAAACAAAAAACATCTTAACCCCAAACTTTTGAACAGTAGTGCATGTATATATAGCCTCATAACTACCAGACACACAGGCCAACAAAACCCCAATTTTGATTTCACAGAGTCTTTATGGTCACTCCGCCAATAGCGGAAGCACCAGGAGTGTGAAGAGGAGTCAGTGGGTGGGTGTGAGTTGATGGGAGGGGAGCATTCTAAATATATCCCATCCTGGGAAGGCAGAGTACAGCAGGAGGAGTCAGCCCCTTGAATCTCCCTTTAAAAGGGAAATGCTGATTGAACGCAGAGGGTGGTGTGAGCTACATGTAGGGTAATCAGCACTTCCTGGGATCCACACGGTCACACCCCAGCTAGTGTAGTGGGAAGGGGGGTGGCGAAAATGAAGCGCACCATCTCCTTAACGTGCCGATTTGGAATTATCTGTGTAAGAGTTTTTTTTTTTTTTTTGCTATATTCAGAACTGTATGGAAGAAGGAATTCCCACTGTCAGTGAGGTCGGGATTCCTTCCCAGTAGAGGCGGATATCAGCTGCGAGTAATGAAAGCTTTCCGCTGGCCCCTGCTGGGAATGAAGCATAAATATTTAACCATCACTCTCGTAAAAAAAGGGATCTGATTACATCACAATGCTTACAAACCCCAAAAGACACACTCAAGCTGCGCGGGGTTTGATTCCTTCTGGCATTCAACATCACATGCACATGCTGTGAAAGAAAGATGCATAATATGGAAGGAAACTCCAAGAAAAAGTCACAATTGACCTTTGAACAGTAAAAAAAAACAGAGTGCCAATTCTGATTGTAAACTAAGTGTGAACGCATACCAAACTGGATTAAGTCGAACAGAAATCAAGACTTATAATTGTTGACCACCAAAGGGGCCAGAATTACCCACAAAATCTCTTCTAAATAGACAGACTAACAAACATGTTTGCAAGGTACTGGGAAATCGTAGGGACAAACAATGATCTAAGCCTACAATGTTTGAGTTTTGGCGATGGTAGATGTTTTCGTATATACATTAACCCAGTGTGCCGTGAGAGCTGAACGCTGAACGGACGACCTGAAGGGCCCTCGATCCTCTGTGTAGGGGTCGATGTGGAATGATCTTTCTTCAAAGCGTACTGAATCCTTGAGAAAACATTCAAATGGCTAATTGCAGGCCCATCAGGCTTTCTGATTTTCTCCACACCTTACTGAGACTCTCCGGCACACTTCTTCAAAGCATACAAACCGAATGAATTCCATTATTTGTTGCCTGAGACACTGAGAAGTGAACGTTTCTGATAATAGCTATGAGCATGCATGTTTGATGGTCAAAATAATTCAGAAAACTTTTGCCAGAACCTTTAATAGAAAACCATTTGAAACTACGTAAATAGTGCAAATCTCAGGAACACCGTGGCGTCTAGAAATAAATCGAAGGGTTACACAACAGAGCACTACTAACCACACAAAGGATGAAAATAACAACTGTGCAAAACTGCAAGTTTCAACACACAAAAAAGCTTTCAAGACGGACTTAGAATGTCTTTGGTACCGGTTTAAAAGGGTTTCTGAAATAGACAGTTAATTTAATGTGCCAGTCAAATCAATGGTCTGAAAACTGAAAGGTGGTGAACATGCATTTCAGAATTTCTGATTTCAATTAAGAATCCGATTCCTTACACACAACAACAAACTAATTTAACTCAACTACACAGTAACAACACTGCTATACATTAAGACAGACTGTCAGACTCAATTTACAACATTATGATGTTTAATTTGTAATAAATAAAATAAAAGGCTCAAAAACATGCCTTTTACGAGGACAAAATGTAGTACGCCGACAAGCTTAGTGAAGAGACAGACAGTTGTCTCAGCTGACATCATTCTGATGTCATAGAAGAGCGTAGCTGAAATTATCATCAGAGTGGGAGTCGTGTCCGTTTGTGGGCTGCTCTTCATGAGCAGATGGACAAGGCATCGGCAAGGAATGAAAGATGTGTCTGTACCACAAATAGCCATTCTGGGCAGACAGAATAAAAGCACAAAAAAACCCCCAATAAAATAAAACACTTTATGAGACAAATGGTTTTTTCTAACATATCTGAGATGACCCACAGCTCAGGACAAAACAGCTTTAATCGTTTCAGATCTGACTAAAGCTGATGCTAAAAGAAGACTTTTTCCTGTATTGCCAGGATTGCGGCAGACCCGTTCGGACTGAATGTAAAGGTGCAACTTTTTCAACCAACTATAAAGACGAAGAAGAGCTTAATTTCTAAGCAACTGAACACCAAGGCAGTGATCATATAGCAGCAGTAATCCTTGCCAGAAAAGTGTCTCACAATCATTGTGTCTGGCACAAACAATCCCTGCTGGACAGTGCGCTGGAACTGGGCCTAGACATCCCTGTCCACTTAAAACCTGCTCCCAAATGATATCGCTCCCAAAGAAGCACATTCCAAGCAAAACTCTTCTTTTTTTTACCCGTTCACACCAAGAATGATAACTACGATTACTATTAGAATCCACACAAGCGAATTATTTATGTATAGGATATTGTTCTGTTTATTCAAAGTCTTCTGTCACTTTAAATGCTCGAGCTTTGAAAGCAGGATGGATTCTGATTGGCTGTCAATGTTTTTATCGTTATATTTGTGGTGTGGACTTTTGCTATTCCTTTATATTTAGAACAATTTTCTAGAACTATATCGTTCTTGGTGTGAATGTACCTTTACTCCTGAGATCGCTGTTCTAAGTTGATGTCTGAAATTTGTATTACAAGCACTTCTCGTGTTTTTTTGCCTCTATAAGATGAATTGCTGCTATTCCTCATTTGGATAAAAGCATCTGCTAAACGAATAAATGTAAATGTGATAAATGTGACTGGCAAACCGACTGTGTCAAATTCAAAACCAAAGTGTTTAAGGAAAAAGTTCACCCAAAGATGGCCACGATTCTGCCATCCTTTACTAATTCTTCTCACGTTGATCCAAACCTGCATGACTTTCCACTCTCAAACCAGTCAGACAGTCTCCGCCACCAATCACTTTGATTGCATCTTTCTTTCCAAACAAAGTGCTGCTCATTCTGCCTAACATCTCATTTTGTGTTGCACAGAAGAACAAAAATTAGTAATATGGGTTTGGAAAAACATGACTGCGTATTCATTTCTGGCTTGTCTATTTCTTTAAAAAAATAGGCTTACAGCTGAAAGACAAAAAGCACATAGTAAGCTCAAAAGGCCCACTGCTGACAAAACAGGATTAATAGTGCACACTCAACACAGTAACTACAGAGTCCGGGAACATGATGCTGTCACCAAACACAAAAATATCCTCTTTTGAGAGACTCGTATGATTGTTTGCGGAAAGGAAAGGTGCATTTGGTCAATAAAAACCAGTAGCAATCACCTCCTGTCAGTGGTCTGCCTATTGAAACACGCGTCACCCACAATAATGAAGGGTGTGGACAAAAAATATATAGAAATGACCTGCAGTGACAGAGCAATCAAAGTCATCGTATTTGGCATCACATCTGTAAACTGATGTTGCATAGAGCAGGAACAGCAACTTCCTACTCAAATAACAAGGAAATCCCCTCTATGTAAAAATACATAATCATACACAGAAATTAATTCTGTTTCCTTGTTAATGCATTTAAGTAAACCAGCTAAGCTAATACCTATTGAAGTTATTCAAGAGGCGAAATATACACCAAAGCCAGTGTACGTATACTATATACTGTCTCAAAGTATGCATAATAAATACTAAGTCAGTGTTTGACGAAGCGAGGATTAATTTTCGTGTATTTTATTAAAAGCCGGTCAAACGGTGCGGCTAGGGGCTAACTTAACTTACTCGGCTAACTAGACGACTAACGTTAGTCTGTCAAGCACACACAAATACAGGAATTTCCACAAGAAATGGACGTTTGCGGGAGAAAGAGGGATGAGATGTGTTATTAAGAGGTGAATTGAGAGAGGAAAGCAGCTGAATGTGGAGGCGGTGGACAAGAGAGGCCTTAGTGGGATACTCACCCTGTCTATCTGTACAGATTGATTCACAGCAAATAAAATCTATCTGACCGACACAGGTCTAGCAGAACAGGTCGCAATATAATTTCCCGGGTGGCTTGTCACTGCTCCTGTGTGATTTGATGCGAAAACACCAAGCCTTGTTTCTTACAGCCTCTCTGTTGAGCGGTAGTGCCTCCTAACCACCATCTTACATTGAAATAGGGAGGAGGGGGGGGCATCAAGTTGTGACTTTTCAGCGCATGCGCAGTTGATGATGGACCTTTGCTTTTGTGGGTAATGTAGTGTGCTACATAAAGATAGCGGCAATGTTTAGAGAACTATATTTTGAAGGCTGAACTCTGTTCTCAACGGTATTATTTTCTAGAAATGTTAGGTCACATTTTTATTGGAGCAAACTGTGATCTGTTTTAAATAGTATACATTTGCAAAATGCATTAATTGTGATGTTTGCAGGCAAATAATAATAAAAAAAAATAGTAATAGCCTAATAGCCTATATATATTTTACATGACCTATTTTGTTGTTGTTTTTTTAATGCATTGATGTTTCAGTGTTGTTTTACTGTTTAACTCTGCTGCTTTATTGGAGCAAGTTGTCACACGTGAAGAACATTGCAATATTTGTTTGCAAATAAAATGGATTCATATTTATGCATTACCTTTCACACCTTTCTTGTTTCATGAACTATGTTTCATAATTGTTTTACTGAATAATGTTGCTGCTTTGTCAGAGCAAAATCGCACGTTTAAAATGTTATACATTTGCAACATTTGTTGCAAATAAAAATAATTTGTTTGCACACTTTTGTTGTTTTATTAATTGTTGTTTCAAAATGGTCAGTTATATGTGCATACATTGACTATACATAAAACTGTTCAACCCCCCCAAATAATAATACAAATAATAACAATAACTGTGTAAATATATACATTAATGTATATATTTACAGTTATTGTTATTATTTGGGGGTTTTGAACAGTTTTATATATATATATATATATATATATATATAATTACTGGTGAAATATTTAGTTCAGTCCACATTTAAAGGATTAGTATTACAAACTTGCAAATCATTGTCCTTTAAAATACAAGTCTGTACCATTTCTGAAGTTCAACAGTAGGTGGAGACACAGGCCAAGACTTTTAGAAGAATACATTTCATGTAGTACACATTATCTGGAGTGGCTATCCGAGTCTAAAAAGAGAACACATTAATAGTTTAAAAAGAAATGAAAATATCCAAACGATAAATGGAATAATAGAGATTTTGTTCTGCCCTATAGGTTCATTAAAAGACAGTGAATTAAGGTTCTTTTTTTAAATCACACATTTATTCAGACAAACAGATCTTCATTCTTTAACAGGCAGCAGAGGACATATGTCAGCAATGTCTGTGGCCACGTCCTTTAAAATCTTACTCTGGTCCACGGTCTGCAGAATAGCTCTAAGGTTACACCAAAATACTCGCTGCTTGCGTTCATCTGCGGGCCACTCCAAGTATGTTTTCTGCCTTAGCAGCGTTCTTAACTTTAGAAATTTCTTGGGCAGAGAGTCTGTCGGTATGGGCTCCAAAAGAACGAAGACCAGCGAGTCATCGTTCACGCTGATGGCCCTGTGCTGGGCGAAGAACAGTTCATAGTTGCACCATTCGCTTTGCACAAAGTTTTTGGACAGGATGAAGAGGCTCTTGTAGCTGTCCTCCACACACTGGATTATATTGTCCACAATCCACTTCCCAGGTTCAAAATCTCTCTCATGGACGCAAAGAGACAGGCCTGACCTTTCTAATGCAGGTACTAGCTGAGAGCCCACCCAGACTGAGTCATGTTGGCTGTAGGAAATGAAGGCATGGTAGCGGAAGGTGGCATTGAGCAATCGATTAGCCCTCTTGGAGCCTCTCCTCTTCATTCGTATCCACACCCAAAGCATTTTGGTGTACCAAACACCATCACAAGCATAAACAGTGACGGCCAGAGCAGCTCCTACCACAAATAACACCGGCAGAACCACAGCAGCCTGCAAGCCCGGTTGACAGGACAGCCACCCGTACTCATACGTCCCCAAACGCCTTCCGGAAAGCGATGGCGGGGTGCTGCAAGCGTAACCCAGTGGCCAATCTAGGAGAAGTGACTTATTCAACTCCGTCATGAACCAAAAGGAATCGCAATCACAGCTAAATGGATTGTGGCCGGCTTTTAAAGTCTTCAGTTTGGGAAGACCTTCCATTGTTTTCTGGCTAATAAAAGTAATTGCGTTCTGGTCAATGTGCAGGCTTACTAACGCAGGAGACTGAAAATCTGCCGGGATGACCTGTATGCTGTTAAAGCTCAAATAGAGGTGTGTTAGTCGGGGAAGCAATGACATACTATTTAAAGGAATGACACTTAAGCCTGTTTTCGAGAGGTCTATCTTCTGGAAGTATGGTGATAAGAAGCGAAACACATGATCTCCTAGATTGTTGTGGCTGAGACTCAGTTCAGTCAGGTGGGACGGCCAAAAACACGGCTTGCCTATGGAAATAGAGTTGAAACTCAAGTCGAGAGACTCTAAGAACTTCATATCATTGACGTTATTGGCAATCTCGGCGAGGTCGTTGAAACGGTTATGGCTTAGCGAGAGTTTCCTCAAGGCTGGAAACACTTTGTGAGATGAACAGCCACTCCACCAGAAGCCGCTGTCATCCAAGAGGTTGTTTGACAGATCCAAGACTTGTAGTGATTTTATGGCTGAAATTAGATTACATGGTAGAATATTCATTCCAGTACCAGAGAATTTCAGGTAGGTTAGTTGGTTGATTAGTTCCACGCTCGTGTTAATAGTGGGGTAGCGGTACTGATGGTGATGCACACCATCGAGTACGAACGCTCGTAGATTCATGGTGTGATTCTGCTTCGGTAGCTGGAAGCCATCAGGAGTGTCCTCATTGTATGTGATGTTTAAAAACGCAATTTCCTCAAAAGATGATTTCCAAACATTTTTGAACAGTTTGACCATCACAGAGCTGTTTATCCAGGTGTCTACAATGCCTAAGTTACTGAGGACACGCAAATCTTTAAAAGCATCAAATGGGTCAGTCATTATGCTACACTGGTCTGGAAATAACTTAATGAGCTGAATTTTTTTTGTTTGGGTTCACTGTAAAAAATTTGTAACACTCCCAAATCAAAAATTTCAATTGACCGATAACATCTAAATTTTTCAATTGGCCCAAGTGAAATTCTGTAAATTCTAAAATTAAATGTACAGATTTTCACTTGGGCCAATTGAAAAATTTAGATGTTATCGGTCAATTGAAATTTTTGATTTGGGAGTGTTACAAATTTTTTACAGTGTTTGATCAAAATCTATAATCATGTCTTTGAAAATGTCAAACCGTTGACAAAAAGTCACTTTCAGAATGACTTCCTGTAATGATTTGAGTTGCGAAAAAACGCCCTTTTCATAGTTTCTCAATTCCGTTCTATCTCCAAATATGATTTTTTTCAAACGGATGTTTTGAAGAGGAACAAAGTCTTCCACTTTAACAGAAGTAGCAACTGGACTACCAATCGCAAGGATGGAAAGGTAATTTAAGTTACCAAATGAGTGTGGAAGCCCATAGTTGGGATATGGATTTCTGGAAAGGTCTAGGATCCTTAGCTGGGGCAAATACAAATTTGGAATGCTGGTCAGATGGTTGTAGGAGATGTTCAGAACTTTGATTTCAGAGTTGCTGCTGAAGGCATCAGGCGAGATGTGTTGAAGTCCACAGTGTGTGATTTTCAGGAAGCAGAGATGGGTTAAACCAGACAGGTCACCATGAACAATGCTGGTGATGTTGTTGTGCGACACATCTAAGTACTCTATGTTGTTTGATAAATGTGATGGTATCCTTGTTAGATTACTATTGGAAAGATCTTTTGTGTGCTCAGTGGAACAATATCCGAAATGTTCACCATGTGCTTTAAACGGAAGAACTAGAGATATGAGATAACAACAGGCCAGACGGCGGCAGACATCCTGTGAAAATAAAAATATTTATGTGTTACATTTTAAATAATATTCATGGATTAATGAAATTTGCATAGATTTATTTTGTTAGATGTGTAACTGAATGAACATACACACACAAACACACAATAATAGAATAGAATAAAATATAATTACATTAAGTAGCCTATAAAATATTTGAAAAAAGTACATAATAAAAATAAAATGCAATAATATAATAAAATATTTTACAATTTCCTTGTTTTTGAGATGTACTTATTTTTACATATAACACCACTAAAATATTAAATGACTATTAAACATATGCTTTGACAAGAAACAAATGAATAAATGGTAATTTACCTTTGATATGAAATGTGAAAATGAGTCAATAAAGAATTTTATGATTTTCCTTCTGTCCATTTACAGCTTGATCTCTGCTGTGCGCATTATTATATGGCTTTATAAAGACACTCTTGCACATGGTATTAACCACAAAAAAAAATGACACAATGGCATTTTCCTCAGTACTTCAACTTCTCTAAATGCACAATAATGAACTTCACAAATGCCCAGAGGAAAAACCTTATTTGGGTGCAATAGAGTGCAATAATCACATATGCTTGCAAACATGAAGTAAAATGTAATATTTAATGGCAGTACTGTTACGTGTTTAACTGCATTACACAAGAAGCTAAGTACTGGAAGTAAAAAAAGGTAGAGCTAATGCACGACTTTATTACCATTTCACGATAGAGTGAAAGACAAACAGTACAGTAAAGAGATGGATCTAAATGCAGCAATTGATTTTTATTAAACAAGACCTCAAAGGAACAAAACACTTGGAACACTCAGACTAAAAAAACATGAACCGATCAACCAGTATATTTGCGCGAGAACAGACCATGAACTGAAAGAAACAAGAGCTTAAATATCCAAACAAACTAATCAAAGAAACGATCAACGGGTGTCCAATTTAATCAATAAAAATTAAAAATTAAAAAGGAAAAAAAGTTTTTCTTCGCGTTTTTCGTGTGCTGACATCGTTATCAAACCGATCCCAGTTCACATGGATCCGCGAAAATGACTAAAACCGCTGAATTATGCATGTAGTCAGCCAGTAGTTGGCGATGTCACTTTGTAAAGAAAAACTACTTCTCTTTAGACTGAACACATTACATGCATGTGCATGACGTCACCTTTTTCACAAATTCACGTTTTTTGTGGTTTAACAGAGACAATATTGGTATCGTTTTCAAGAACTTGCACTTTGAAACCCGTTTCCAATCTTAAAGCTGTAGTTGCAACACTTTCAGTCAGTCCTCTCTAATTTTTGGTCTATTGTATCTTTTTCATATACTGTCACTGTGTATACATATACTGATTGACCAATTTGATTGAAAATGTTAATGCACAATGCACACCACAGCAATCCAGAAAAAAAATATATATTTAGGGATATAATAAAGGCAATGTCAGGGATTAGTAATGAGATTTTAAAAATATTTAACAGCAGTCACAATGATGATTTCAGGCGAGAAAAATAACCAGCCTTTTATTTTTTTGCGGTGACAGAGCTAGGTCAGGGAAGGGTGGAGGGACTTTCCTCACCACTGTCTTACAAGAAATATGTTCACATCTGACATGTCATGATTATGCACTTTTTTATAAATGGACTAAATAACAAAAAAGAAGTTGAATAATTTATCTCATATCTCCAAAATAAATTACGATCATTGCTCAGGCATCTTTTAGATTTTGGTAGAATCCACCTGCAACGATAAATAAAATGGTGTACTGAACAGTTATATATTAATATTATGCAGTATTATATAGTTTCGCTGTACAACTTGAGTATCTATCTTCACATTTCAAATTTATAAATGCTATTTTTTTTAAGAATAATTTAATTTCAGTATAATTCAACACATTAATGTTTTATTTTCTGAAGCACAAAGTAGTTATTGTAAGGTTTTGGCCCTCCTGATTTCCGTGACAGTCCTTTCAACTGGCACTTTCCAAGGGCGACATCCCGCACAGTCCAGCTGGTTATTACAAGTCTTTGTCTCAAAGGAGCTGCAACCAGACTGCAGATTAAATATGAATACACATTTTTTATGAGCACTGTGCTATTTTGCTAATATTACTAAAGCTCGCTGTTTTTCTGATTTCTAAGTGTTTCCGTGTATTCTAAGATTTTGAGCATTATACCAAAAAGATTGACACACGTGGTAAGTTGTCTTACCGTATCTGAGTAGAACTGACCATAGTCATTTTGACGAACACCAATAATCCCTGAGCTGAAACCTCCAAAATAATCAGAGACAAATCCTCCGCTACTCTCAAATTCATTGCGGTTATCTGAGCGCAAGCCATGCGGCACATGTTTTTCTCCATGATCACCAGAACCCCAAAAAGAATCCAGCTGTGATTCATAATTGACTTCTCAAGGGACCTTCTCAAGCAGCTGCTTATAAAGCATAACCACCACCTCAGTCTCATCATGTTTCATTTGTTTTTGGAAGTATTTTAGATGACTACATGTGTTCTAAAAACAAAAAAGCACATGATTATTAGTTACCATGAGCGAAGACACAATAACTGAGCAAATGTTACAAAGGATATGTGCACGGTTCAACTTAGTGACGGTCAATATACACAGTATGTTCAATAAGGAATAAGAGGACTTATTAAAAGACGAAATTCCAAACAAATGACTGCATTTTTCTGATGAAGGCTAGCAGCCGCAACGCGTAGGTGTAGGCCTACTTTTGCTTCTCACCATAACAATTTTAAAAGTTATAGCCATGAAGAAATAAAGGCTTTTTAAAGTTTTTTCACCAATTCGAGTGCCTTGGACTTTTTCTAATATCTTTAATTATCCCACGCAACCAAAGAGCACCGAGACTTCATACCCCATGCAGCACTCCACGCATTTATTGTTTTGAAGACTGCATTTTTCTATTTGCTTTGGGGGAAAAAATGATTATTTTCAAGAATTCCCAGCAAGAATTCACATTAGGCCTACATTATCTGTCTGCCATTTCTCCTTTCTTCCTCTTAGCTTTGTTTGAGGTCTGTAATATTTGGTAACTATAGGCACTGAGTTGTGGCCTTTAAACTCTCTATAAAGTTTTAAGCTGGAGTGGTGACTGGTTGATTGACATAAAAACAAGGGAAAGTAATGTCTAATTCTGCCTGCTTTTCAAAGCCATTGGAAAAATCAATCAGTGGCTACCTAAGCAATTGATGATATCACTTTATAGTGATATTAGCCTGGAGATTACACACACGCGGGGTGGGGGGGTCATGCTACCTTAATTAGTTACAGCCACGAGTTGGAATGTTTTTAGAAAAGCACCTGACTCGTGCCATGTCTTCGTTTTTCCGAAAACACCCGATTGAAATGCGGCTTTTGTATTCCGAAAACACTCGATCACATAAGGCGCCTTCGGTTTTCCGAAAATGTCCGAGCGCAGAGCGGCCGCTCTCCGGAAGATCCGGGTGCTGGGGCTTCAACATAAACAGCAATGGCGGAGGCAGCGGCAGCGTCAACAGCGGCTCCAGCAGTTATCGGAGGCTGGACGAAGCACGTACCCTGCAGGTTAGTGGAGATCCGCCGAGGAACGCGGTTATTGCAACATTTAACGGTCACAAATATAAAACGCAAACGCCTGTGTGTGTGTCGATGTTGAGGCATCGGATAGCGTTGCTGTCTTTGTGCTGAACTGGATGAGTGTGTGTTTGTTGTTGTAGCACACCGATCAGCGATCAGTCCGACAGCGGTTGCTATTTGCGGTCCTTTCTTCCTCTCTCTCTGTGTGTGTTTATCTATGAAACATCCGTGTTTGTGCAGAAAACAACACGGCACTGCATCAGCCACATACGGCAGTCAGTTTGACAGTAAAGAGTTTTCAAGGAAGCCATTAAAATCCTTGAGTTTAACCGTCTGGGCAGCAGCCAATGTGTCAGTGTCAGCTTTGATGATTTATGTATATGAATTCACTTGTCAGGCTTTATTCTAGTCTAGTCATGACTGTACAAAATAACCTATTTTTTAACCCACAAATCTAATGGCATCAAATGCAAGAGAGATTTCAAACACGAGTGATATGTAGTGTTTACATTAGCACTGTTGTCAAATGTAACATGCAAATACGAAGGGTTATTTGGGTCATGCTGTTTATTATTCAGTAAATGACGTGGGCTGTGCATATTGCATCTTAGTCATATTATAGGCTCCGTTGCTTATTGGCATGACATATTGATTATTTTATGTTGTATATCAGCCTTTGTTCGTGCCTTCAGATGTGCAAAAGCCTAAAGTGGAGTCTGTGTGAGTGTTGTCATATGGCTCTAGTTTTTTGACCCGTCTTAAAAAAAACATCTTCATTTATAGGTATTTCATGCACGGCCTTTGCAAAGAGGGCGACAACTGTCGATATTTACACGACCTCAGTAGCTGCAAGCCAACCATGATCTGCAAGTTCTTTCAAAAGGGATCCTGTGCTTTTGGGGACCGTTGCAGGTAAGAGACATAATGATGCAAAGTATTGCATTTGAGTAGATCCTCAAAATGTGCTGAACAGAACAACCGCTCTCTTTCACGACAAGATCTGGGCAGATGTTACATAACTTCAGAGGTAATGTAATCTGTATTTCTGTGTTCAGGGTCTGTAACACATGTATTAGACGTAAGGAAGGCTTCTGAGAAGTGTTGTGTGTTGCTTCATTACATGTCCGTGACATCCGAGAAGCAGAATTTTCTGTAAACAAGTTGTTGAGTTTGTCACTTCCTTAAAGGGGGTAGTTCACCCAAAATTAATATTCTTTGATAATTTATTCATTCCTATACCTCTACGAGATTCGTTTTGTTTTGGCCTGAACTGTGTCTTTAGGAGATGATGTGTAAAAGTAGCTCTTAAAGGTCAAGTTGTGTTTGCATTTATAGCATTTGTTTTGCATTAATGATGGCGTTTATATATCTAAAGATTAAAAATGGCCTACAAACGGGCCATTTGCATTTGTGTTGCAGTCATGCTGTCTATAGATATATAAAAACCAACACTAATGTTACACAAATGCAAATGGTCTGTCTGTGGGCCATTTCTTTTAGAGTGCACTTGCCATCTAAAGGTATATAAATGGCAACAAGTGCATATAAACAGACCACCTTTGGCCAATGCAGTGCAAAGGCGCCCGAAGAAGTGTAAAAATTAGCCTGCGAGCCAGACAGTGCAGACAATGTTTGTCTCATATCTGTCTGCGGTCAAGTGTATCCCCATAGTAACTGCTGCCCCCACTATGGCACTATGGGAATGTCTTTGTTTGCCGAGGCTGTTCTATGACAGCATCACATCTGATCGAGAGCTCTCCTTGAGAGGACTGTTTCCTGTGGTTTCAGGGTCTTGAGCTTAAATATCTGATGTCTGGAGTCTAGATTGATGTCTGACAGAGTTGTATTGTCAGCGTTGAGATTATCTTGGGGAGGCGCAGTGATGCTTTTGTCCCCATATGGGGTTTACCGCATTATTGTTCCTGTGTTTATTCCGAGGGAGGGAGGGTGTCCAGCTTTCATTAAGTGTGCGTAGAAAGGGCCTCAATGTATGCTTCATTATGGATGGATTCTCTTTGCTGCTTTGTGTCTATCTCTGTCTCTTGGCTTTCTCCTTCCATGTGCCCTCCCCCCCACCACCTCCACCAATCTGGGGCCCAAATAGAGCAGCGCAATGCACACTGCATGGCAATTACATAACCCTAGTGTGTTAACATGCATCTCTCTCTCTCTCTCTCTCTCTCTCTCTCTCTCTCTCTCTCTCTCTCTCTCTCTCTCTCTCTCTCTCTCTCTCTCTCCTTCTGCTGCTGTTGCTACCGCCGTCAGGTTCATTCGGTTCATGCTGCCATTCTGCAGTAGCCACTTGTGCTTCCACCGCTGTGTCGTTTATTTCTGCGACCCCCACCCCCACATATATAGGCCGACACACGCGCACAAACCGGGCTAGAATAGGGCTGAACGACCCAAGAGGTTTGAGGATGGAGGGGTCTCTGGATGCTTAAGGAAAGCATTGAAGCGTATTTTGTCGGGGAATAATGAGACAAATAACGGTCAGATGCTAAACTATATGATATGACAATTAGATCAGGCTTGTTAGCTATTGTAAATAATACTATGCTTTGAATCCACACATTCACATTAAACTGTTTTTGTTGTACAGTTATTTAAGTCTATCTATCTATCTATCTATCTATAACAATCATTGCACATGAAAACTAAGCTCTTCCTTACAAACAATTATATTGTCTGAAACATGACTTGAACTGATAAGAACCGATAAGAATGTAAATGCGTACCTTGAAATGCAATGTTAGTCGCTTCTCGCTTTGGATAAAAGCGTCTGCCAAATGCATAAATGTGAATGTAAATGACTTAAGATGCAAACAACACTACATTAAAACCTGTACTTGTACACTAATAAGGATGGGTAACAATTAGTAAGGCTGACTACTAGGGCTGGGCAAAAAAATCGATTTTTCGATTAATCGTTTTTTAAAATGTGGTCGATTCAAAATCGATTCTCAAACGCCAAGAATCGATTTTTTTCCATGTTTATTTAATCTATTAACGTATACCCAAGTAGTTTTCCTCCACTGTTCATAGGCTTGCAAACTCCATTTTATAGCTAATGCTGTGAGATTTTATGTTAGTTTTATCTAAATCATAAAATAACCTCAACTAGTGCTGAACGTTTAATCATATCGCAATCGCGATGTCAAGCCTATAAGCAATTAGGCTATATGGCGCAAAATGCTGCGATTTTATATGAAATAAACAAATTTTGGCTTTTAACACAATTAATGCAGCATCTGTTAATTTTTTGTCATCCTTTGGCTAGTGTTACATGTATTCATGTAACACTAGATCTTATTCATGCAAACGCTTTAAACCATTCATGCGCGACAAGACAAAAAAGAGCTCGCTGCCTGTGAATGTCCTGACTGTGACAGAAAAACTTGCGATGATATCGTGCGTGCGCACAAGACAGCCCAGAATAGAGTTATCTTTCGCGCTTGAACGAACAATAACACACACAATTATGCCAAAATGTCTTTTTGTTGAGTATTTTCATAACATAAGAGCAGTCTTATGATGAACGTGAAGAGTTATGACTCTTGAGAGAACGAGGCGTCTCTGAGAACAGCGGCTGGTCTTAAAGGGACAGTACACAGTAGCCACTAATTATCTCTGCCGTTAAAGTTAATCAAAGAACAAAGGGAACAGACAAAAACACTCACTGCTCTTGACTAAAGAACTTTTGTAACTTTGATTAGTCAATATATAATTTATAATTAATGCACCGCAGACTGTTATATAACTTCATTCAATTTCTGTATATGGCCTTGCTGTTAGACAGAAAGGGCACAGATAAAAATGATATGCAATGTTTTTATATGGGTTTATGTGAGGATTGTTAACCTGTTTGATAAAGACATGCGACTGTTCTGACTTGTCCAATTTTCAGCATCAATTTTTCATCTTGCATCAAAATCCTGTCTATTCATTGAATTTGAAATATAGAGTTGGGTTCTGTTTTAATTGTACCCAATTGTACCTAAAATAAAAAAGAGTTTAATATACAGGTTTGTAGCTCTTAATTTATTTTTATTAAACACTTGAAAACTTATGTTCACTTTTCTTTTCTTTTTCTTTTTTTAATAAATATAGGATTTGTATTAAATATTCATTGAGTCGAATCGAAATCTAATTTACAATCAAAATCGAATCGATAATCGGAATCGAAAATCGAATCGAGAATCGAAATCGAATCGAATTGAGAGCTTGTGAATCGAAATCGAATCGAATTGTAACATCTGAATCGATACCCAGCCCTACTGACTACTAGTTTACCCAGTCCGTCCCCCCCCCACCCCACATTTTGTTTTAATTAGCATGCCTGTAGACACTGTCAAACCCACTCACAGATGTTACATCTTTAAATGAATCATTTCTGTAAGTGGCTAACTGCATTATAAGTGTGAACAAGACATGTACTCACCATGGTAACCACACAAACGTCAAGTTTGTGACCATATCACCTTATCATCTCAATATCATAATATCATCTAAAAAACAAACTAGCTGCTTAATGATTATAATGTGCTAAAGCCTGTCTGAATACTTTGATTACATTTTTAATTTAAGGTTTAATTCCCCAACACTCACTTGGGTATTAATACTAGTAAAACTGTAATAACACTTCCTAACTATTACAAACCACAGAGAGCAAGTTTTGCAAAACTAATTTCTAGAAGCTCTCACTTCAGATACACTACTTGGGTCCAGGGGTGCATTGCACTGCATGGCCTACCTAGAGTACCAGTCTACGCATTACTGTATTTTCATTAAATTTGCATTGTGCCCCAGGTATGAACATACCAAACCTGCCAAGCAAGACGAAGTCCCTAGTTCTAAGCCGTCGGTGCCGCTGACCGCTGCTCCCCTTGCTGGCACTCCTGATCCCGTTTCTGATGGGCCAGGTGGCACGAGCGACGCCCAGGAGAAGCCCCAAGGCTCGGGGGCAGTGGACTGGGTCAATGCTGCCGAGTTCGTGCCAGGGCAGCCCTACTGTGGGAGGGGTGAGTGTAGCAGGGAAAGATGTTCAGTTGTTACTGCCAAGACAATCTGTGAAAACACGGTGCCAGCAGATAAGCAAAGCATTCGGAGTACAATATAAAAGTTTTTCATTTTACAATAATGCTTTTATATTAGTTTGCTTGACGAATGCCTTGGTTTGTAATAACAATGCTATCACTGTGGCAAGCTTCTTCATTTCTGTATACACGAACCACAGGATCCGAATCTCGCTTCCTGGAAAATAAATTAGACAAAGCGTATCTGGATTCTCTTACTCTGATTCTTTGACAATCAGATTAGGCTTGAAGTAGATACTTTACAATACGTGTTTGTAAATAATGCAGTAATTGATTGGTAAAACTTAGCAGGTTCAGATCCACATTTCATGAAATAACAATGAACAGCAATTGTACAGTATTTATTAAACTATTGTTGATATAAGTCCTATTTGTTAATGAAGTAGGAACTAATGTTAACTTATACTGTTTGGAAGTTAAATGTATTAGTGTGTCGAAATTAACATTAACCAAGATTAACAAATACTGTAAAAGTATTGTTTATTGTTAGTTCATGATACAGAATGCATTAACTTTTAAAGGGATAGTTCACTTTGAAATTAATTTTTGATATGTTTTAGCTTACCTCAAGGGCATCCAAGATGTAGGTGTCTTTGTTTCCGCAGTAGTTTCAATTTTTATATTTTTAGGTCAAACCGTTCTTGTCTGTCAGTCTTATAATGCAGGTCTATGGTCACTGTCTCAAAACACAAGCACAGAGTCCAAATTAAAACAATTCCCCATCGTCCAAATGAAACAATTCCCCATCATAAGTACACATTGATGGCCTAAGACACGAAACGAGCGGTTTGTGTGAGAAAACGAACAGTATTTATATCGTTATTATCTCTTGAAAACAGCACACGTCCAAATGATCTGACGGCGCGGGCGGGTATAGATATATACATAGATGTCGCCTTGGCTACGGTTTCGTTCCAATGAACTGCAGTAGTGAAGGCGACATCTAGTGTATATACCCAGCGGGCATATAAATACTGTTCGTTTTCTCACACAAACCGCTCGTTTCGTGTCTTAGGCCATCAATGTGTACTTATGATGGGGAATTGTTTCATTTGGACAATGGGGAATTGTTTTAATTTGGACTCTGTGCTTGTGTTTTGAGCCAGTGACCATCGACATGCATTATATGACTGACAGACAAGAACGGTTTGACCTAAAAATATCAAAATTGAAACTACTGCGGAATCAAAGACACCTACATCTTGGATGCCCTTGAGGTAAGCTAAAACATATCAAAAATTAATTTCAAAGTGAACTATCCCTTTAATAACTAATTTAACCTTATTTTAAAGTGTTACCAATTAATTTTTACCATGGTATTTACACTTGCATGCCTGGCAAGCACTTTTATCCAAAGCGAGTACATTCAAGCTACACATTTTATCAGCATGTGCATTGACTGGGTATCTGGGATTAAATCTTGCTTTGGCTATTAAAGGCAGGGTAGGTAGGATTTATTAAAAATTAAAGATCCAAATTTGTTAAACCTTTCTATATATATCAATACATAATTAAAATGTAAGAACTCTGAAAAAAAGAGTATAAAAATCAAGTGACTCTAGACCGTTTAATCTGTATTAAACACAGCTCATTATTTCGATTCGGGACGAATCAAAGGATTGGCTTAGGCGACTGTCACTCTCTCGCAACCATGGCAACCACCCTTTTGCCACACAGCACCTGCCCACTTGCGCGCGACCGTTTGATTTGAGGAGTGCGAGAGGCACGGAACCTGATCACACCTCCGTCCAGTAGATGGCGGTAATGCACTATGTTTGCAAGCTGCCAATAAAATCTATCGAAGAAGAAGAAGGCACTGAACCTAGGAATACCAAAACAATGGCAGAGAAAGAGCAATCTAAATTTACAGTACCGGCATATGCAGTTAGTGAAGGCAAACCAGGCAAAAAAATGCCCCTTCCCCTCCGCTTGTCTCAGGTAAATAATGCGTCCTCTAGCTCAGCGGTCGGAGTCGCGCGTTCATGTGTTTTGGGGGCGTGGCTTTGGAAGAAGCACAGAAATGAGGGGGTGGAGTGAATGGAAATAATGAGATGTCTTTAAAACAGTCGTGAGAGGTCTACAGACACTCGATTTTGATACTTTCTTTTTCAGAGTACTTACATTTTAATTATGTATTGATATGTACATAAAGTTTAAACAAATTTGAAAAATAAAATTTTTAGACCATTTCTACCTACCCTGCCTTTAACTTAAATAAAATATGTTGAAGTGCTAAAATGACTAAAACTGAAATAAAAATAAATGAAAGCTGAATAGAACTATTTAAAATACAAACCTACTAAAAATGACAAAAGCACATAACAAAATGACTAAAAACATACGAATAAAAGCCAATTCAAAGTATAAATAAATACTATAATAGTATATAAATGATACTAAAATAACACTGCCATGCAGTAATGTAGCCCTTTAGCCCCACTGCAGGCCAGTGGCCAAAGGTGTGCATTTATCGCCATTTTATGATGCAGCTCATACAACCAGAACTAGCTGTTTTATGATGCAGCATGAATACTCGGCCCCTTGCTAAGCTTGGACTGACCCGGCATACACAGCCGATCTCAGGCTGTGCTCCACCAGTGCGCTCTCTTGTTCTTGCTGGCCCAAACTCACTTACATTCATCATAAAGAGTGGCTTCATCAGCAAAGAGCTGAAGGAACAGTGCTGTTTCTTTCCTAGTCTTTGGGTGGCAGCCAAAACTCTTACATTCAGGCAAGCAGGTGCTGTGATAGACCACAATACAAAACGGGTCTTTGGGTTGACAAAAGGTTTCTTCAACCCACACCGATATACGTTGTTGTTTTTCTATTCCTATCTCAGGAACTTGGTTGCTAAACCTTAAAATCGTTCCTTTTTTGTTCCTCCTGCAGCTGAACCAGTGCTGTTTGAGGGGCCTGGTCCTCTTATCGAAGAGGAATATGAGAAAGATCAAGCTAACAAAGAAATGAAGAAACAGCTTTGCCCGTACGCCGCCGTTGGCGAATGTCGCTACGGCCTCAACTGCGCCTACCTCCACGGCGACGTGTGCGACATGTGTGGCCTACAGGTTCTACACCCTTCAGACACTTCCCAGCGCTCGCAACACATCAAGGTGAGTAGTGGATTGACATTCTGTTTTCATCCTCCTTTTGTTTTCTGAGATTTTAGAGTAAAATCTCCTTCTGTTAACGGCAGGCCTGCATCGAGGCTCACGAGAAGGACATGGAAATCTCATTTGCCATCCAGCGTAGTAAGGACATGATGTGTGGCGTGTGCATGGAGGTGGTGTTCGAGAAAACCAACCCCAGCGAACGGCGTTTTGGCATCCTCTCCAACTGCAGCCACTGCTACTGCCTCAAGTGCATCAGGAAATGGCGGAGCGCCAAGCAGTTCGAGAGCAAAATCATAAAGTAAGACCGTCCTTAAGATGATTAAACGTGTATTAAGTTGTATAGGATTCTAGGGAGGTGATCTTAAATCTTTTGTAATCTTACGGTTATTATCGCTAATTGTAATTGTCCACCTCTTCTTTTAAAGATCAGTACTGGTGTAAAAGGGAGAATCAAATTTATGTTAAATGAATATGTTCTCCGTCAGGTCCTGCCCAGAGTGTCGAATCACATCGAACTTTGTCATACCAAGCGAATACTGGGTGGAGGACAAGGATGAGAAGCAGCAACTCATTCAGAAGTACAAGGATGGCATGGGGTACATGCTTCTGAATTTTACATTTCTGATACAAGTTTCCTGCTTTAAATAATAGTTCCTCCCAATCCCAATCCATGATCAATCCAAGAAGCGTTTGACTTCAATGGTGTTAATTTTTGAAGTCCATACAGATTTTGTAGTCCTTTAGTTGAGAGTAACATTAAAGTGAGTAAATGACAGAATTGTAATTTTTGGCTGATGTGTCATTTTACCCGAAGCATTGTTGTAAAAAACATTGCAGTTCTGTTGGGTTTTGTGATCCATTTGTTTAGCTAATTAGTTTTATCCATATTCGCACCCAGGAGTAAATCTTGCCGATATTTCGATGAAGGCCGTGGGACCTGTCCGTTTGGAGCCAACTGCTTTTACAAACATGCTTTTCCTGATGGCCGTCTGGAAGAGCCTCAACCCCAGAGGAGACAGACCGGCTCCAATGGAAGAAACCGGGTAAAGCTTCTACTGAAGTCAAATTTCGTTTCGGCTTGGCTAAAAGCATATCGAATTTACTTAATGACGTGCAACAAATTCGCATTATTGAAATCTGTATTGCAGAGCTCCAGACGGACGCCACTCTGGGATCTTTTTGACGAGCGGGAGAACAGCGACTCCTTCGACAACGAAGACGAGGAGATGGTGACGTTCGAGCTCAGCGAGATGCTCCTCATGCTTCTGGCTGCCGGAACCGACGATGACGTCACCGACTCCGAAGATGAGTGGGACTTGTTCCACGAAGAGCTGGACGATTACTATGAGCTGTACCTATAGCAGGGCTCCCTCCATCCTTCGCTAACTCCCTCCTACTAACCCTGGTCCCAATTTACTCTACTTCTATCCCTGTTAGAAACTAGACAGGACTGTCTTGTGTGACTGATGGGCAGTAGCGTCTTTTTTCCCCTGTGTTGTGGCAGTGCCTTTCAGCAGGCCATTAAAAACAATGAATTCATTTCAAATACAATAAATGAATATAAAACACACGTCAAAAGACAAAAAAATAGCTCTTGTGCTAAAATATTTTCTAGAAAGCCTTCTCCATTCTGTGAGTCTGTTCATGTCTGGTTAATGTACTAGAATAAGTATAAAGAGCAAAAACAAAAGTAATTTAAAAAATTGCAAGAAAGGACACTAAGTTATATATGAAATTGGAAAGATATAGCTCACGGACCTTGCCCGAGTTTATCTCGGGTGTGGGTTTGACATGTTTATCATTGACTGTGAGGATACAGCAACGGTGTATGACTTCAGTAACTGGTGGCTGTTAATGCTTCTGATATTTTTGAAATATCTCTCTTCTCATGCACTGATTCTGAATGGGTGGGAGGTGGTGGTGGCGGTGAGCTTCCTGGATTTCACAAATGCACTCGTCAACGTTCACGCGGACAACTCGTAACATTTATCCTTATGTAATGTCCTTTTGTTTCCCTCTATTAAATTATCCACTGAGATTTTTTTTGTACCTGTTATTAAGCTGTACCTGATTAGCTGTGGTATCCCATGGGAAGTCCCTATGAACTGAGTGTGCCGAAATTTTGTGAATCTGGACTCCCAAATGCCGACTTAAATGCATTCAAATATGAAGCTGAATGTTCATCAGTTTAACTGTCTATTAATTGTAAATCTGTTTTGCTTCAGTGAGTATTGCATATTAAGCTCAGCTGGCAGTAGTCAAACCACAAACACCTAATTGTTATTCGGTTCTTGTCGAACTTGGTTGATATGCATATGTTTATACAGAAATGTGCTTGTTTTCTATGGTTCAGAACCATCCAATGTAACTTGAAATTAAAGTTTATTATCAAAGTATTATTTTTCTGTGGATTTTTATTTGAATTGTATCACTGATGGTTTGTAGTTAAAATCAGGTGGTGTTTGGTAAATGAGACTAGACTGCTATCACAGCATGTAATTTAGCAGTTATGCTCTGGGCTTATTGAAAGTTGAATATGGGTTAAAGTTGTCTTTGTTCTGGTCTAAAGTATATTCTAAAATGGTGTTATTTTTGGTAAATTAATGATATACCTATAACAACCTTTTAGGAACAGATGGTTTAAATCTTAACTTAAAGGTTGTATCAGCGATTTCAGGCCCAAACATAAATGATCACATTCATCTAATTTTTTTGACGGCCTGCTTATGGGGCGGGCAGCTAGCGGATCGTTAGGAAAGATTAGATGAATGTGATCACTTATGTTTGGGCCTGAAATCACTGATACAACCTTTAAAGCTGCAGTCCGTAGTTTTTTCTCTTTGTCGCCATCTCTGTTCGAAATCTGCAATTGCAGTTATTCGCGGAATTATCAACTTTACGTGGGTTGTGCCTCGGCACGGCACAGCGCGGATGAATCCAATGTTTTGAGGAGAATGTGCAGCTGTCAGTCATCGCGCCGGTGTGGATACTGTCATTCAGAATCACAGATTCTACTTTTTGGAAGTATGACCAACATAATAATTTTCACCGGAAAATGTCATCTGAACAAGTAAGTAACATCCACTTTTGTTCTGACCAACTAAGGGGAAAAAAGCATTGCAGTAAATCGCGCTGATTAAATCTAACGATCGCTTATCATATCACGTCAAACCGTGCAAATTATACTTTGTTCTCAAATTGTTAATGTTAACAACATCAGCATTGCGTGACTACATTTTAATGACCTTCCGATATATATCCTTGTTTTCGCATGGGCCCGGTTGCAGTCTCTTCTTTTCTGTAGCCACTCCGAAGTCTTTTGCATTTTACAACGGGTGAATCTCCAGTTGTCACTGGTGATTGTTGTTTGAACCTTTCTGGATCCAGCTTTAAATTGATAAGTTTAATTATATCAAGTGCTGTGAGAAAAGGCTATAAATCTCCACCTCCAACATCCTCACACTCATAGCCTACTAGCCAAGACACCTTCTTTATGTGTACAGATGTGACGTAATGACGCAAAGACATGGTCGAATTTCCCACGGAAATCCACCAGTACCACTGGAATTAAAAACATTATTACAAGCTTACCGTTTTGAATCGAGCTAAGGCATGTAGATAGTTTTGAACACTGGCTGGTTATGTACTTGCTCAATTTATTTTGGATAATTTTTAACTAAAAAAAAATATGGACTGTAGCTTTAATTTTCAAAGAAAATCAGCAATAAGAATACAGCCTATGCCCTATACATAATTTAACTAAAGCTACAGCATTTTTTTAACATGAAACAATGCTCTGACTCTCCCACATTAATAACTCAGATAAATAATGGATAAATGATAAAATTCATACAAGGCTTCTGATGTCCTACATCAGGCTTCTGTGAGTGATCATGCTTGAATGCACATCACATCATCAGACAAATGGAAAAAATTAAATGTTAATGAACAATGACTGTTATGAAAGAACCGCTTTGGAGAGGCCATTTGCATTTTACTTATTTTGCATTTTTATGGAAGCTGCTTTGTGAAAAAGCACATCATACATATATCATCAACATTATCCTTAGTTTATCTACATTATCTTTTCCAAAACAAATCAAATCAAAATAATTTTTATTCAGGGAATGCCCCTTTTTCATAGATTATCAGCATTATTAACATTAATTTTAATGAAATATTGTTTCACCATGTTTTCACCAAGTATATTGTGCATTAGCAAAAATAAAATGATAAAAATGACAATTAATACATCTTGCACCTCTTGATGGAAATAACATCAAAACATTCATTTCCATCAAGATGTGCATCAATTTTTGGTCAAGATCTTGTATTGACAATGCAAGAGTCAAGCACAATATAAAGTCTACTCCAGCAAATCCCAAAGACTTTCAATGAATTTAAGGTCTGGACTCAGAGTGAAATGTGTGAAAATTAATTTTTCATGCTCCCTCCCAACCATCCTTTCACAATCTTAAAAATTAAATTAAATGCAGTATTATAATTTTAAACGTGGATATGAGATGTTTAAACATTAATTCGTGTTTTCAATGAACTTCAGCGTCATTTTATTCATTGACTTGAGTTCATAATCAGTTTTTATTTGGAGGGATCGGGTAAATGCACTCCAATCCAACGGAATTCCATAACGGGATTTCTTCCTCTGCCCCCCTTGAGCGGCTATCATTACACTAGCACAGCCAAAACAAGTCGGGAGGAGAAGGAATGAATTACAATGACTGCTGAAATCATAAAAGACATCTCCCAGCCCGACTCACCTGTCTCCTCAGCACCAGAAAACGGACAGCTGCTGTTCATCCGAAGCGTCGCGTCCAGGAGAGACACGCAGACCACCAGCGGCAGTGCCAACCTCGAGGAGGGCAGCTCCCAGCCCCTGGTCTCCTCTGCCACCGCTCAGCCTCAGTCTTACACCATGACATCGAGCGAATTCATGCAGTCCACCCCTCTGTTCGTGCAGAGGTCTAAGAAGAACCTGTTTTATAAGATCTTGTGCTTCCTCGTGCTCGTTCTGCAAGGAGGCATGTTGGATTTCTACCTCATCGTCTTCACGGATCTATACTGGTGCTCGTGGATAGCCACGGATTTGGTGGTTATATCGGGATGGGCGATCTTCTTCATGAAAAACGCCAGGAGTAAGCGAGAACGAGCCTGTGGTTTCCACCAGAAGAGCTCCATCTTCGGGTGCAACCTCGGAGAGTTCACCTTCGCGTACTTAGCATGGCTCATCTACGTGATCGCGTCCACCCCGAAAGTGGTGCTCGTTCTGGAAACGTCCATCCTGGATCTTATTGCCCTGAAGGTGCCATTTGGCATAACTGGGTTCAAAATAACCATGTTGCTCTGCGCGCCTTTGCTTTACTGCCTCATCAATTCCATCATTGAAGATCCTAACGGTGCCACGCGCTTTCACTCCCAAGGCTCCTTCATGAGCACCTGCTTAGACATCCTGGACAGCTTCACTCTGGTGGAAATGGTCCTTAAAAACGAAATCGCCAACATATACCTTAGGTACACGATCATATCCGTGTATTTCATCGCATTGGGCGTTCCGGTTATTTGGCTTTACGAGTTGACGGCCTCGGAGATGAACTGTCGCTGGATTTGGGCGAGGTTCTTCACCGGCGTTCTGCTCAACGCACCGCTCTTGGTGGTCAGATGTTTCCTCGTCTTTGTTTACAAAATGCCCATATCGGTTTTCATGTTCAAGAACATCTTCTTCCTGGGGTGTAAGTGCCTGGAGCTTGTTGAGCAGTGCGTGTCCTTACGAGGTGTCCGGAGGTTTGCACGTGGACGTGGGGGTAACACAGCCCAGTTTTCCCATTGCGTTTCCGAAAACGACATGTGTCCCCACGGTTATGTGAACACGCTGGCTGTCAATACTCAGTCGTAGATGCTCATTAAGGACTAACGTTCACCGGAGGCCACGTCCTACAACAGTGTGCAACAGCCCTTTTAAGGGGAGGTAACTGCAGGTGCTAACGTCCTTTCTTATTATTTAAAATTAAATAAAATTAACCAATAAATAAAATGTACTTTGACTACCTTTTGTAAAAGTGCAATTATGAGGTGGTTTAACAGTACAGAACCACAAAATATTAGCAAATGTGCTCTCGCGAACGGAGGTAACCATAGCAACAGTCAGCGGCGAGCGTTAAAATAGATAACACTACTGTCGCTGTTTATCAGTTTATTTTATAATTAAAAAACACAAATAAATAATAAATAAATATTTGCTAATTTGGACGAAAATTGCTGGGAAAAAATCCTTTTACGGAACGGAATAATTCGCTCACTCGCCCTTTACGTTTTTGATGAATATGCAAATTACATTTTCACAGGTGTGCAAAATATAGGCCTAACAAGTGAAACTAAACATAGAAACAGTTTTAAGTGTATTAACTCAGTGGTTGTTCATTGTCTGACTCTTTTGTAAAAAGGCTGTTTATTTTACAAAATTAAAAAAAAAAAAAAAAACACTCTGACAATTACAATATCATATAGAAAGCAAAAGTAGGATTCTGTACAAATCCTGAAATATTTTGTTTAGCTATACATGCAAAATGCCATTTGTGTCAGACATTCCCCAAAAAACAGTTAACTGATCGTACATTACGGTATTTACATTGTATATCGATGATAGGCCTATAAAATAAAAATATGTTTATAAACATGTTAGCTAGTATTTGAGATGTTTTGGGAAAATTGTGCTAAATCAAATAGGCAAATCCAACCTAAATCCACATTTATGCCTGCAGTACCTCTCCTTAAAGGGATAGTTCACCCAGAAATTTAAATGTTGTCATTTACTCACTCTCGTGTTGTTCCACACCTGTATGAGTTTCTTTCTTCTGTAAATATGATGTTGGTAATCAGACAGTTTAAGTTGACAATAGCCGTTGACTACTGTCCACTGTAATGCTGACATTCTTTAAAAGATCTTCTTTTGTGTTCAACAGAAGAAAGAAACTCATACAGGTTTGGAACAACTTGAAGGTGAGTAAATGATGACAAAATGTTCATTTTTGGTTGAACTATCCCTTCTCCTCCACTCTCAACAGGTGCTACAACCAAACCACTCAACGTGCCAATGAAAAACATTCCCACCTGTGACCTCTGCAGTATATACTTAATGTATTGGGATGTGACTGTAAACCAGTGCTTATTTGATGATACGAGAATCTTTGATTTGCACTTGTTTTGTGAGGCACTTTAATTACGTGAGGACTATTCAACTGAGGAAATGTTATAAGTGCAATGTTGTATAATTTATTTTCTATGTAAAAATGTCCTCAATTTAGTAGGCTATAATGTAGACAGATGTTTATAGTGTTTTCAGACACCTTGTCAAGAGATGTTCCTAAATGCACTTATCAAAAGTGTAAATATGCCTTGTGACTTGTTAGGCTTGGTGTACACTTCAAATTGTGAATGTGATGTAGTCCTTTCCTATTTGAAATACTGTGTCAGTGGCAATGGTACTTTGGACTGGAAACTGCCGAACGGTGTATGATACAAATTCGTGATGTTCCTTAATGTTAATAGGCTAAGCATAGAATCTATGAGGATAACTGTAATCCATCTTTAATGACCAAACTCCATTGCTGCTCCCAACCAGCCATATTGCCATCATAAGTTTTTACAAGGCTACCTCTTTACAGAACCTCATGTTTGAAATCATGAACCAGTTGGTTTATCTGCTCAATTCCAGATGCTATTTTATTCATGCCAGTAAATGAGGTATGATTATCACAATTAATAACATTTGGACCAACCTAGACAATTGTGATAGCGCTGATGGACAGATTGCGAGAGGACACAATCCTATATAATTAATCT
The DNA here is from genome assembly GCF_951802725.1 of Rutilus rutilus. Classification (NCBI taxonomy): domain Eukaryota; kingdom Metazoa; phylum Chordata; class Actinopteri; order Cypriniformes; family Leuciscidae; genus Rutilus; species Rutilus rutilus. Next base: position 10,181,309 of record NC_140212.1, read on the forward strand.
ACATGCAGTGCATCTGTGTATGTATATTTCAAAGCTCTTTAGTTACACTAAGAATTACACCAGAAACCTGAACAAATATGTCAAAGCCAAATCATTTGCTTGATATCCAAATCTCAGTCAAATTTTCCACCTTAAATGAACAGTTCACACAAAAATAATCATTTACTCACCGTCATGTCACTTCAAATCTGCAAGACTTACTTTCTTCTGTGGAACACAAAAATATATATTTTGTGCATATAATGGAAGACAATGGGGTCCAAACCAATGTTGGTTTGGACCCCATTGACCTTCATTGTATGGACAACAATTCTTTTTATTTTTTTTCCAAATATCTTCTGAAGAAAGAAATGGATGCAGGTTTAGAGTGACCTGAGGGTGAGTAATTATATTTGTAACATAATACTAATTTTAGGGTGAATTCTCAACAGTTTGGCTGAACAGTAAGAAAACTTGTCCTGTCACTTTTAGTTAAAACAGCAGAGTATTTTATATTCTAGTGTAACATGTAATTAATAACAATTGTGCATCCTTATTCTAACATATTATTACTCTTGTGCTTTGAGGATTGGGGTACAGGGTGAGCTAAACGTGTTAAATATGCAGGCCGAAAGTGCATTATGGGTTTTTTTGTGCCTCATTGCGCAGTATTTAACCTGACAAATATATACCACTGCATACTACGCATGTTTTTTAAACTACAGGTTTTAGAGTATGTACATATTACATAACCTTTTTTGACAAGGAAATCAACTTCCAACCCCACCTCTCTCTATTGATCCACAGTGTTTTACAGAGGATTTTCTTGCAAGGGCTTTATTTTGCAAGTTAAGTTACTGTTATGTTTACATAAGACATTATTTGCACTGTAACAGCTGCAAGGGTCTGGAAGTATCCTAGTTAAATTGGTTAAAAAGTAATTTGGGGTCCAAAGTCGGATGAAATTTGAAGCAAATAAAGTGATTCTTTAACTAAATTATAGTAAAAAGCACACAACAGAGGATTACCAAAGACATCTACTCATATAAAAGTATATACAAACTTCCATAGTAGATGGTTATAGCTGTTAAACTGGAATAAACTATTAAAAAAGTAACTCTAGTGCAATATAATACAACGAAACATTTCGTCTGAGCAATTAATATGAAAAACAGGACAAATGTATCATTGCAAGCCCAACCAAATGACTTAGACTTGTGTTCAGTAGCTATATCCTTAATCATGTGCTGTGCTGTTCTATATCATGCTGTTTAACAAGGTACTTGTTCTGCTCCACAGTAAAAGTGAACCAATCACACCTTTGTGTTCGTGTCTAATAATTTGTTATTGATAAAACGTTTATAAAACAGCTGATCACTGAACTCATTATCCATCTAGTCTATTTCCTATTGTCCTTCCGTTCGAATGTTTTAGGAGTGACGACCAACCATAGACAGTTCAAGAACTTTCTGGCACACAGCAAATCAGAAAACAGCCAAAAGACACTGAAGAAATTCAGATCTCCATTGTTTTGTTGCAGAAACTGGCAGAGATGGGGCTTTTCAGGAAAAGTTCCATTTGTAACTTGGCTAGGTCTTCCTGAATCTTGGGGTCTTCTCTCACTGTGGAATACCTGGAACCGTATCCCTGATCGGACCCTCGTGATGGTCTCGTCTCAGAAGCTCCCTCCATTTCACTTTCCTCCATCTCCATTGGCTGGGATATGTCCATCAAATGGAAGCTGTCCTCCATCGAGGGTGGAGGTGCTTCTAAAAAGCGTATTCTGCTGTCCTTCAGATAATTATCTGACAATTCTCCCATTGGAAACGCAATAGGAGGATATGAGGTTTCCACTGGGACTGGTTCGGCAAGGAGATATGGGTGGATTTGTGGGTCCACTGGTGTCACACTGGGTATTTCAAGAGGACTTTCTATTGCCGGATAATAGGAAAGTACTTCGCTGTTATGTGGCTGGACTCTAGGATTAATAATCATTATGGGCGACTCTTCAGGATTCTCATGAATTTGGGGAATTACGGTGCAAACGCTCTGTGTGTCTTGATGGATGTCCACCTCTTTTACAAGGATTGGGAGTCCGTTGTTATACACCGGCACTAATTCATATATTGGCGGCATGGGCACCTCAAAAAGTGGATCTGTTTCTCCTCTCACATCCTCCTCGCTAGTCACGCACTCTTTCTCAAACCAGTCCGGATTCTTCATTTGGTGCACCTGGAAGGCTTCGATCGCATTCCTCAAGGCTTCGCCCGAGGGGCATTTGAAGTACTCTTCTTTTCCAATACCCTCGATACAGTGCACCGTCCCTTGCTGATACTTCTCCACATCCAGGATACGGAAGTAAAGCTCCTCGAAATGCTTCATCAGCTTGTATTTGACCGCAATGTCAAACAAAGACGGCACATCGCCTTCGCTGCATACATCTTCAAAGTAAGCCACCAAATACTTCCCGTAGGAAGCCGGACGCTGCATATCAGGTGTAATCAGCTGAAGGGCGAGAGTCAGCATATCACCGATCGGAGAGCACACATCCTCCCGGAGGAGGACTCTAGCCTCTCCGCAGATCGCCCCCCACTTGGCTTGCACTCCTCGGGAGCAGAGGACCAAGATCTTGTTTGACGTCTGCTCGATGTGTCGCTTTTTTTGCTCAATCCACTGCAGCCGGCCAATGGTGCCAAGCCAAGTCGTGTCAAGTAGGTCCAGCACAACCTCAGTGCCGCATTTAGACCGCAGGAAGGCGCAAAGCTTCAGGACTATGTCTGTGTAAAGAGGGTGATCTCTGGAATAGATGATCAATATGGATCGTGGGCCGGGTAGAACTGGCGGCTCTACAGGTGTTTTTTCCAGGTGTTTCTGTTCTGCATCTGTATTAAAATGCATTTTGAAAATTAGAAACACGGATAAACCTTGAAAATTATAATTTACTGCATATAAGATTTATTGTTTCAGTCCTCCTAGCACTGCTTATGTGGCTAACCACAGGAAGTTACTCTACAAAGATATCACTGCTAGTGTTGTGACACACATGATAAACATCACAGTCTTTAAAGATAAAAATAACCATCTTAAATGTCACTGCTTACCTGGTTTCCTGCGACGCAAATAAACGGCAAAAACAACAATGCCACAAATTAGGAGGCATAATCCAATACAAATAATCCAAAGTACTGAGTTGCTCTCAGGAGGGCTTGGTGTTACTAAGGAACATACATACAATGAGTAAAGAGGCATTATACGTTTTACTGTATTTTTTTCTTACTAGTTCAAAAAGTGAAATCGTTCCATACACACCAGGGGCACATATGTTACAACTATGGTTTATTCGACGACAGTCGTTGGCACACTTCCGAAAATATGGCTGGATCTAAATAGGAAAAGAACAATATTTATATCAAGATCCTTGCATGTAAGAATTATATTACTTCATTCATTAATTTAGCGCACGTTTAGGCCTACACACCTGAACATCGAAATTGCAGCATGTGCGTGGCCAGTTCTCCAGGCCATATGTCACGTTTAATAACGTCTTGCTCTCCTAAAAGAGTTAAAATAGTCAGCCTTGTTCTTTTAGATATATTTAAATATCCATAGATAAAATGTCTTACCTTATAAAGAGTCTTCGTTACGTGGTCCCTACTGCACTTCACAAAAACATTGTATTTGTCTGCATTCTCTCCAGGATTAAACGCAACATACAGAATATCCTCGCCATTTAGACCTGTAGTCCTCCCCACAGTAATATTGGGTTGCCATGTTTCCCCTAAGAGAAACATCACATATTTTTAGATGTGCGTGTATACTTTAATACTGAACTAAGGTGGTTTCTATGTGTATTATCTATTTGATTAAGGTAAACCAGTTATAAATAAGCTCTTCTCTCACCTCTCTCAAAACAGATTTTGGTCCTTTGCATCAAAGGATCGTCACAACCTGTGGTTACAGATTGAAACTGAATATAAACTGTAATGTAGATTTAAGCAAGGAATTTTGTTTAATTTAGCACTTACCTGGAACATCAACTGTTTGGTAAACATTGTAACTAGTGTGTTGTAAATTTGGCTTGGGAAGATTGGAGACAGTCACTACATATTTACTGCCTGGATCTACCACAACTTTATCCAGAGAAAAAGACCACTAAAATAGAATAGATAATATATCAGTATCTGTGAAAAAAATAAAATAATAATTCAATCAATCGATCAATCGTCTTGCCTTTTCACTACTAGGATCCCTTCTCATTGACTTAAATGCCTGCAGGAAATTGAAATGAACACACAGACGTTCATTGGTGGATGATTTCATCACACTAAGCTCTGTTCCTCTCAAATGGATTATGCTTCCTGCAAACAAAGAAAAGAAAAAAAGATTAATAAACTTGATGACTACTATCTATAAATGCCTACTGAAAAGACTAAATGAAAATAAAGATCCTTTTTAAAACCATGAAATATGGCTGTTTAAAAATGTTATAACACTCTACAATAAGGTTCCATTTGTTAAGATTACTAACATTAGTTAACATAAGCTAACAAAGAAAAATACTTATAAAGCATTTTTAAATCACAGTTAAATGTTAAGTTCAACAATAATATATTATTAAAATAAATGTTTTATCTATTAACATTTTTCATGGACCTGAACTAACAATGAACAGTTGTATTTTTATTAACTAAAATGACCAAAGATTAATAAATGCTGTAACAAATGCATTGTCCATTGTTAATTAATGTTAGTTAATGTATTAAGTAATGGTATAATGGGACCTTATTGTAAAGTTTTAGCATTATCATAGCTTTTAATAAACTAAAATATAGGTTTAAACATTGTCATGTCCCTTTGCTTTAAATTTGTTTTACTGTGGCAAGGAATTGAAATGGATTTCTCCATATTCACATAATGTAACTAACATATCTAATGATAATCTAATCTAATCTAATCTGAAAACTCACGACAACGCCTACAACAAGTGACCCACCGTCATCTTTTGCTTTCCATTCTGCCACAATCACTGGCTCCCAATCATCTTTCATATTTCTTCTTACATCAACATACACCTTTAAATCATCAGGGCCGCTGGGAGTGAAATCTGAGGGAATGAGCCATCCTTTATACATGCAATTATCTGTGGGGGTAAAATTATTAAAACCATTAGTTAATATATTATAATCAAAAATATTACTACTAATAATAAAACATTTAGGATGAGAAGAATAAAAAAATAAAGACAAGCACTTACTAAACTCTGCGTTACATTGTACTTCCTGTAGAGAGAGAAAGAGAAAAAAACAACAATGGATGTCACAAATATGAGTCTAAAACTTCAAACCCCCAAAGAGCCAAATATCAGATAGATATAGAGACTATTAAACATAGGCCTATTAAACGTTTTATGGCATCTGGTGATCTTTTTGCATTATCTTACCTCTTGCGTACAGTTCAGAGAGAGCCCATTATCCATAAGTTTGAGATTCAGCACTACAGGTATGAAGGTGAAAAACACAACACCTTTCAGGTACAAGAAACTCATGATCCTACATAAACCTCAGTACAGTTGAATCGTTTAAGAAACGTTTTAATAGACTAAGTTCGTCTGAAGGAGCAAGGTAAACAAGGTGGCGTAGGTGCAGGAGGAAACAGCCGACCTAAAAAAGCTTCCTGGAATCATTGTAATATGCAAAGCAACGTGACTCACATTTCGTGCTCTTTGGAAACGCTCGACGCTGCAAAACTGGAACAACCAATTAGCAAAGCGGTGTTTATTGCGTCGCGTCACGTAAGATGTGTACTGTAGCCTACAGTTCGCGTCTTGTGCGGCATTTTTTGATAGTTTGCATTATTATTATGAACTATTGTTGCTTAGAATAACAGAGACAAGGCACAACAATTACTCAACGCCAAGAGAAAAAAAATAAATAAAAAAATATGGCAGATGATTAGTGTCAGCACGAAAACAGAAAGGATAAAATTAGGAAACAGGAAAACATGTAAAGAAACCATTAAAATAAATAAATAATCAATAAAGAAAAAGTATACTTAAAAGTAGGCCTATATAAAAACCTTTAAACAACACTGGAGTGTTTTGCATAAATGTTAACGCCGAAAGTTATCTTAAAACACTTTTAGCACTTAATTTAGTTTGTAATATTATTAATACGATATTAATAGTTAAGTAGGCCTAAAGCAGCACATTTGAACACTTTGTTTATTTTAAATGTTTATTGTTTGCATCATTTATTCAACAGTTACAGTTATTTTATAGTATTGTTAATGAACATTTATTTTGGTGTTACGTTAATAAGCATATATTTAAAATAATTTCATACTGAATTCCATATCACTTCCTTTCTCTCAAACAATCTTTCCCTTTCCACATGAGGGCGCTACTTCACCACTGTATATTGGATTACACTGTATATTATATTGTACATGCGCACTGTATATTGTATGTGTAGGTAGGTCTTTTTAAAATGTTTAGTGTCTAGTTTTCCTATTTAAATATAAGAAAATAAAAATAAGCTCTATATATATAGTCTAGATGTCAATTCTGATAAATGAAGTAATCTATGGATTTCTCATAGTGAAAAAAAAAAGAGCATAATTTAAGAAATATTATTGCATAAAAGTGCATTATAATGTACCTAATTTCAAATGCCACACCAAAGAAATCTGATTTACTAAAAAGATGCACAGCTGACATTCTCCTACATGTTTTTGGTGACTCTTTATGTTCCATTCAAACACATATTAACAAATTATTCCAAAAGCTCTTTTAATATTTCACATGGAACAAACATTCTTCAAATTTTTAGACCTCAAACCTATACTGCTGAAGAGAAATGAACTGAAACGGAAGAGATGAGGATAGAGCATCTTCTCAGTCTCAGTCTCAGACTATAGTGTCTGTCTCTGTACTGCATACTGCACTAATGAACCAGCCTATGAAGGTCAAACAAGAAACAACACACTGTCCCAGTATCAAAATCACAGAATGAGGGCTACCCACACCTAGCCCAGGTGCGCACACTCCTGCTTTCACATACTGGCCGGAGATTAGAGGAATCTACGGTGCTAACATGTTGCATCTTGGGATTTGAAGGGAATTGTTTGGACACTTCCATGCAGGCTCAAATAAGTTGGACAAAAATGTTGACTTTTATTTAAAAAAATACTGTCTTTCATCTCATCCATCTTACAATCAAACTTTTGTGATACCATAGTCTCATAGTAATCCTGTACTGATTTATCACTAAATTACTTTGACTGAACTTTAACTCACTTAAGCGTAATCATGTTTTTAGAATATCAAATAATCTAAGACTTTCCTTACGTCCAATATTTTTTCAGTTTTATGACGGCTAGGTATGCAGAAACTGCACTTAAAAAAAAACAATCAGGTTAAAGCATGTCACATTTATCAGTTCTCTGTGATGAGATCACCGGTTTTAGTAAGAGACCCATGAGCTGTTAGCTGAATACTGAAGAAACCAATAAAAATGCCTGATTAGGGCTGACAAGTCTGTACTTTGATTGAATGAGTCTTATATACAACAACACGGCATGTATGCCAAGCTGGTCTGAAAATGGAGCTAAGAAATGTCACACACTGGTAAAATCCTTTCATACTTATAAGTCTGATTTTTTATTTTTTTATGTTGATTATAGTTGGGGTCAAAGGCAATTTGGAAAATTACACCACTAGAAAATGTAATCCGACCAATGACTCATTTCTTTCCAGCAAAATGTGTCAAAAGGGTCTTAAGTAACCATGAGAGTAGTGCTTTGGTCATGACACACTTATCCACAATTAAACCGACAGCTGAGAATACACATCAATGCTGAGCTATAGACCATGAAAACTAGAAGAAATCCAAGAAAACCCCACAATAACTGCAAGTACATTTCTAGCTCAGGCCGCAATCTTGAAAGTAAAGCTTCCAAAATGGGGTTTTCATTGCTGCCTTAAATTTTTAAGTACAATCAACTTGGATGTTTAAGTTATTTCAACTTAAATTGTATTAAATTGCTTAACTTATTTTGATGGGTTAAAGCAATGTAAAAACATTTAGTGATCATATCATTTATTTTACAGTGCATGGAATAACCATTTTGGGTTCCCAAAAGAACCTTTGAGTGAACAGTACTTTTTCTTCTTAGTTCTTAAATAATATAAAGAACCTTTTTCCATGACTGAGAACCTTTAGTGCAGTAAAGGTTGCATGGATGTCAAAGGTTCTTCATGTAACCATAGATGGCAAAAGCCAACGTTTCTACGAGTTTTTAAGAGTGTAATGACCTACTACATTGCACAAATACATAACATACTGGAGGTGAATCTTCTGAAATAGACAAAAATATGAAAAAAAAAAAAAAAAATCATCTCTTCATCATAATATTCCTCCCCCTTCTATCAGAGGTGCCAGACACCAATTTCTAAACTTATGTTCCACTTAAGCATTTAACAGACAATGAAACGTGGAAGTTGTCAGGATCAGAGAAGTTGTTCGGTAATGCCAGAAGTGCACTTAGGATGTCACTGGCATTCAGACAAAATGGAAGTCGGCCATACATGTTCTTTCTAAGTGCCCTTAAGTGTTCAAAACACTGCCAACAGTGATTTTACCTCTCAAAAGTGTAGATGAAGTATGAAAAATATAACAACTGATCACTTTGAAATGAATATGCCTTGATTTCATTTATCAAAGATAATGCTATCATGTGTGATAGATTTGATGAATGCCAGGAGGAGCTGATTAATAACATACCTTAAATCAGTAGTTTAAATCTGTGTCTGTATGTTAGTACAGTAGGCCTACTTAAAAAAGTAGAGTATAAACAGCCACTGACCCACAGATACACATTCAATGATCCAAACAGTTGGACACTTATTTAGCCACACTTTCAAAACCAGTACTTAACGCTCACATGCAGGACAGACAAAGTCATTGACACTTGTGTCGACGAATGACATACAGAGTAACATACTTCATTATTTTAGAGCCAGTGGTTCATTTCAGAATTCAGATTTCCCCTCATTTACTTTGCGCAGTTCTTTGGAATGCTTAATTCTGATTGGTCCAGGGGTTGGACTCGGAAACTGAAGAGATAATCACTGGTACGTAGCTAAACAGGTGTATATTTAATTTAAATAAAGTCCCTCGAACTTGCATACGGACTAACATTTTGATGTAATCATTCCTATAGCCACACAGCCTGTTTTATTAGCTTAAGTAGCTAGCACGTAGATCCGACAAACCAGGCTGCATCCTTTGAAGGCCTCATTCGAAGGCCGAATCAGTCACCGCTGCGCGACGAAGGCTGTCCCAATTTGAAGGCTCCTTCAAATGCAGTGAAATGTGAAAGGATATAACAGAAGGATCCTTCGTGGCCTTGCATGCCTACCCCTGAACTCATTGCTAAACTGCCGCCATTTTGCGTCTCAGTTATTATCAATGTTAGCGCAGGACCATCAGACGATTTCAGTATTAATATTACTGTTGCATTTTACGTCATTTTGCTTGGCTGATTGTTTTGTACATTGAAGCGGACTAGCGGAAGCTTTAAGATCATTTACAGGCAAATCTTTCATTTCAACTCAAATCAATGTAATTTCCAAGTTTGTATTTATTTGGTGATTAGCTGTGTAACTGTCTGGTTGTACATGATCCCTTTTCTCTCAATTACAGCTATCTTTTGCGTAAAAAGAGATGAAGACATGAGTAATGAGGACTATTACATAAATTATTTGTTCTCCTGCGCATTTACAAGGAAGGAGGAAAATTTGTAACAGGAACAAACCAAAGCTTTGAGGAGCCAAAACCAGTTTCCAGATTTCTTTCAGTAAATACCATTATGCAACCAGACATATTTCACATATTTGTTTAATCCAAGATAAAACAAATATAGTCTATTCCTCCAATTATCAGATTCAAATTCTTATTCATTTCACAACATAAAATTGTCTGTTGTTTTATTAATGTGGAATAGTAGCAAAATAACTGATACTCTCAGGCATAACACTGCTATTATCAGCTATTATCTCTTGCTCATTTTCTCATTGGAATGGAGCAGAATATTTTTTTTGATGGGTGTGAGTGGGTTGCTATAATCTCTGCACTGTTTCCTCCCTCCGCTTCGCTATGCTCGGGGCCTGGAGAAGAATGGAGTCCCACAAGGTCTCCTGAAAGTAAACTTTGTGTCCTGAAGGAGACTTGGCAGGAATGGCAGAATTGGATAGGACTGCTCACACTTTAGCTCCAATAACTCTTTGGCCCTTCAACACACGCTTACATAACCCATCTTACATGTTTGGTTTATCTAAACTCCTTTACCTTCATGGAACGTCTCAGTTCCTCCACCAATGGCCTTCAGTGAAGCCTCAGCTCAGATCTACAGGCTGCCTGTCTTTATTCTGTTACTCTCTTCTACATTCCCAGCATACCTGAGCCGGGTTGCTGGAACGGGCCAGCGAGTGCCACTGCTCCTTATCTCAGCACACATACCTGCAGTCTGGATGTGTGGCTGTGGCAGTACGCTCCAGTTGCGATTGGCTATCTGTGCCATCTCTGTGCTTGGTTCCCGTCAGTGGGGTAGTTTAAACGCAGCTGGTGGGGCAAGTCCAAGGTTACATTTAAACCTGAGTGGCATAAGATGTATGATGGTTTTATGGTGTCTGTAAATAAACAAGTGTGCTATCTTTTCAGGCCACTGCTGTGATAGAGCAAGTCAAAATAAAGATACATTTTGGAACTATGTTGTAATATTAAATACATTTTTAATTGTCCTAATTTTTAGGGCAATAGCAGGCACACATAGGCCAACTTTTTAATGGGTCAACTCGCTAAACCTTGACCTCTTGGGTCCACAAGCCATACTTTCAGGTAATGTAGTAGATGATCAATCAACTAAACAAGTTTGAAACAGACGAAGATCCTAGTAAATGAAACCATGTAAAGCCAGTATGTGAACTTATAGCATCATTACGCTATAAATTTAACAGCACTGCAGTTAAAGAATCTGTAATCTCTCCTTGTGTATTCCCCACCAAGCTTTCCATCTTCCTATTGTCATCTGAGCACGTAGAAAGCGCATATCCCCGTCTCCACTTTGCGTTCCATACATGTGCACTAACGTGATAATGTGTCTTAAACAAATCACCCTCCCACTGAACTTAACATATATCAGCTTCACGTGCCACTAATACAACATGCATGAATGTGGCTCACGTGTGTTAATGCATTAAATGTGGGTCAATAAAAGTTTACAACGAAGTCCAATCTTTTTGATGTGAAAGCCAAAATCTGTTGCCCTATTCATCCAGACTTAGCTGATAGACAGATTGGGATGCATTTAAAAACATAACACTATAACATCAGTATCACAAGCACTGGGTCCTCGTGCAGAAATGAATCAAATAATCATTTTCGCCTGTGCTAATCAGATCCATATGTTAGGCTTTTATTCTGCTGGCCTCATCAAAGAGATTCCAGCCTGCTGCTGCAAAATAATCCCTTGGCCCAGCTATGAATTAGCTTTCAGCTATTATGGTTTATGGTGTGCATGGCACTTTCCCTCCATCTCCTTCTCAGGCAACGTGTTATTTTTGTAAGAGAACACACGCAAGGTGCAGTGACGGTGGAAATAAAAATACAATTTCGTGGCTCTCTTAACTTAAGCAATTTAGCAGTGAACGAATTCCCACGGCCAACTCATCTCAGTCTGAATTCCAGCGGATGTGCTGTTAATTAATAGCTAATCAGTCCTAGCGTTCATTAGCATGGCTTGTGTACACACTAATGAGTGACTGATTACATCTGCATGATTACTGAGCATAGAGCATGTATCACAAATATGCACTGTAAAAAAGTGGTAAATTAAACCTATTGAAGTACGTTTTACAACAGATTATTGAAGTATGTTTTACAAAAAATACTATTTCAGTCTTTGTACTTCACAATTTCATGCTTAATTCAATGTTTTACTTGCTGTGTCTTTATAATTATGTGTGCTAATACTAGCAATTTCTGAGTATAAATTCTAAACCAATTTTTTTTCCACACACACACACACACACACACACACACACACACACACACACACACACACACACACACACACACACGTTTTTAACAAATGTTACTTACCCCAGTCTATGTACAGGTCCATATTTTATCCACAACCCATGTGTTAGCTAATCAACAACTGAGAATGCTACAAATTTTATGTGTGTTAAATGGGTGATTACATAGATTAACTAAATCAAAATGAACTGGTTTTGTTGGGTCAAATATATTGAGGTAAACATTTTTGTTTTACACATTCAAAAAATAAAGAAATGAATGTTACTTAAAAAAACAACAACTTCAAAACGTTGTACACTTACATGAGACGAAGACTCCAGTCATATCTGTAGCCTTATAAAAGCTGCTTTATTTTTACATGAAGCAGGTCTCCTCATGGGGGCAGCCATTTTGAGATCACATGACCAGCTGAATACTGCTGACTTGACCTCGTTAACAGCCCTGTTATTGAACACTATCACTTGCAGAATTAATTAATTACAGTAGCCTATACAGTTTATTAATATATAAATATGATGATTGATTTATAAGCAGTGTGAGAATCAGTCTTCAGCACACCTGCTCAACGTGTGTCGTTCCCTGTGAAGATAAAAGACAGTATTTCCATCTGATGGTACACGGTCTGTTGCGGTTAGGTAATTTTGCGTGCCGGGCCGGGCCGGGCTCTTTGCTTTGGTCAGGTGTTGAGATCGCTGAAAATTCAGTGTTTGCCAAGAACACCTGAAGAGGGGTCACGCACAAGTTCACATGTGTGGTTTGGACGGCAAATCTCTCTGAACCGGTTGCTTGCTTTCCTTCCAGCAACACCTCTCTTCTGCTGCTCGTCCTTCCACAAGTTTGCACAAGTAAACACACACCACCCATCCACTCCGCCTGCACCAGATGCTTTCAGTGCCTCTTTACTGGGTGAATGATGATACGAGAACATGGCGTGGTAAACAATATTATTCATTATGTCTCGTGACCAAATTTAAAGAGCTTAAGGTGGGAGGATAAGTCTGAGGTATGACAGCACGTTTGTTTTCTCTTTACCCTGTTGACTGTACAACTAACATTGTATTAAGATGACTAACTAGCTATTTTTAATCCCCATGGCTAAAACTAAGGGAAGCGTGAATAACAGAAAAATGCAGGTGGGTTGATGCCACTCTTATCATGTAACTGTTTAGATGATTAAAATCATAGTCCTAACCAGTGGTTAAATTGGGCCGGGGCTCTCCGGGGCTCAGCCCCGGCACATAAGCCTGCTCGTTTGCAGTCAGTTGCCTATAGGAAATTATGTCACATAAAATTTGATAAAAGTGATGCTTTTGAAAACATATTTCTGATTATAAATGAAAGATTTTGAAATGGCATGTCTATTTTGTCTCGGCGGAGCTGAGATGAGAACAATCGGAACACGGCCGTACTCTTGTTCAGCTGCTTAATCTCGTTGTCAGTCGACCATGATCGCGCACCGCTCGCGCATGCCATGCGCATCTAGGTAGGCTACTACTCAGAACTCCGACATGGATAAATGTACGCAGCAATAATGAATGTTCCTGGGAGATCCGTAGTTGCGCGGGATGTGGAAGCGCGCAAAAGTTCCAGAACCTTCTACTGCCTTAAAAAAAAAAAAAAAAACCCGAGCTACTGACCGCCGCTGCAGCAACAGATCAGTTTTGTCAAGTTCAGCACAACGTTGGTTGTACAAAAAGTGCCCTGGCCTTGAATAACAAGGTAAGGAAAAAATGTTTGGCACATTGTATGGGTCACTATATCATAACAAGGTAATACAATGTGTAATCAAGCGTTTTATATTTAATATGAGGGAAATAGGCTACACATGCTGTGGACGTGACACAAAAAATCTTTAACTTTTAGGTGGCAAAATATTTTTTTGTAATTCTGTGAATTACACTGCAAACCAAAGTACTACCCACCGGATGAAGAAGGGTTGGCTCTCCACAGAACATAACATATTCATTTTATTTTATTTTTCATGTTCGCATTTATGAGGAAAAAACCATGTCACGGACGGGACCGCTCTGAATGTGGCACTAAAAGACTGTTTGAAACTTTCACTGAGACCTCAAACAGAAAGCACAAAGCCTTTCTTTAAAATTAATTTCGTTTTGTATTAATTGTATCTTAATTTTAATCAATGTTTCATTTCAAAAATAAGAAGTAAATATAGTATATAGACAATAGATAGCCTAATCACGACACGGACGCGCCGGCGAGTGAACTGGACTCTCGTCTCATAAATGAACCGAAACTCAGCGTATAAGGGAGCCTACTTGCCTGACAGACCTGATAAATATATCTATAGAAAGCTTGGAAGGTCTTCTTTTCAAAACGAAAGAAAACAGACCGCTGCTTGTGTAGCCTTATCCGTATGAAATGTGCATTTCTCTCTGGCGAGTTTACTACTGCGAAGATTGCATCGTCAACTTCATCTATGCAGGGCACTGACACAGAAAACACTTGTTTATTAATAAACAATTAAAATGTCTCCTTGCTATATTTTACATATTCATAATCATTACTTTTGATGGTTCTTTGTGACAGCTTTTAGGTGCTTTATTGGCAGCGCCACCCTTAGGCTACATGAACGCGTCACCACCGCATCAGCACCGAAAACAGGAAAAAAATTTCAATCCCTGTTTTGGCAGGGGGAAAACTGATCAGAAAATGTAACGAAACGTTGTAGAAATGTAGTGGAGTAGAAAGTATAATAATTGCTGCAAAATGTAACGAAGTAAAAGTCAAACGTATGCACTATTGATTCTACTTAAGTAAAGCCTACAGAAACGAAGTATTTGTACTTCGTTACATTCCACCACTGCTGATTAACAGTAATGTAAATGCTAAATGTCCTAATACCTGTTGATACTACAACAATGCAAATATGCTCTTAACCTTGCAGTTTTTCACATATCATGCAAGACTCAATTTCTCCATTTCTTTGCACAAAACTCTCCAGAAAATACCATTTAATAGTTTATTTTTCAAAAAAAAATCCCGGGGGGGCATACCCCCGGACCCCCCTAGGGAGAGCCCCCCCACATAATAAATCCCAATTTAACCCCTGGTCCTAACCCTATCACTAAATTCAAACATGAAATGTGTGCAAGGTGTTTAACATAATTCCATTACTGAGCAAGAACACAAAATACCAGATTCAGACTGATGTAAAATAACAACTCTGGCCAACGTTCTGTATCAAAACTGACAATTCAGTTATTATAAATGATTTATCCATGCACATTATTTATTTGATTTGTAATCATTAATCAAAATAACTCCCCCTTACACTTGATGATGTTTCTCGGCATGAGGATGCGACAATCTGTCACTGACATGAGATCACAGTAATAGCAAACAACAACGATTCCAATCAATTCCCGATGGACAAAATTAAGTCCCCCTGCATTTTTTCTTGTTCGAGAAGCCATTTCACTCGGATAGACGTCACAATAAAACTTCTGTTTCATGCTGACTTAAAGTTATGTATTTCTGTTCAACTAGCTTCAGCAAACAGAATAATGAAAATAAAGACGGGGCTGTCAAACTAATTTCAAACCACTCCTCTATCCTCCTTTGTTTGGACAAACAAGCTGCCTCATCCCAACTCGCGCCATTGCCAATGTTATTCTGTTGGGCCACTCAAACAAACAGATTGCAATTCCATTTGTCATCACTAGAGGTGCTAAACTTACACACTTCTTTTAAAACACCACAAGTGTAATGCAAACTGTCACACTAAATTCTGATAGGTTGACAGGACCAACATAGACGTCCTACCTATAACGGTAAGCGAAAAATACATGTTTAGGCATATTAGTTAGACGAGGGGGGAGTTCACAAAGCATGACTTAAAAGTGAAATTCCCAGCACGTTTAGCTGTTTGAGTGTTTATCCAGGAATCAATACGTGATGACAAGACCCTCATAAGCAAAAACTTTGTGTTTCATATCTCCCTTTGAATCGATGCTGCACAAACAGCCATCTGCTCCTCTCCCTTATGTTGATAGAGGTTTCTCGTCTTCGCTAGCTCCTGCAGGTATGAAAACTACAGAGACCCAATCCACACTCATCCAGACTCAAATATTACGCAGCATTACTTGCTGATGTAGGAAACTGTCTTGTTGGATGTTGGCCAGACGTCCAAAAGGTCAACGAAAAAGCATGATAGCATGTCTTTGGCCTTGTCGGTTGCCAAAAGAATGAGAATTTGTCTCATCTGTTTGCTCAAGTATCCCTTACAAAAATAAGTATACTTCAAGGTTATTTGATTAAGTATACTTAAGTAAATGTCAAGTATATTTTTTAAGTATACTTTAAGTAGCAAGTATATTAATATCTATGTACTAGTAGTATACTTGTATGTGTACTTGGGGTTAGTAACAGTAGTAAACTGTACACAACTAGTTTACAACTACGTTTTTCGTACTGCAACTATAGAAGTGAACTTATTTGTATGCTGATAATTTACTAGTTAAATACTTGTAGCTCATTTATTAGTATATGAAAATACACTTTGAAGTAAACTGCTACAAGTACAATAACTTCTGTCAATATAAGTCAAGTATACTTCAGTGTAATTTTAAGTATATTTAAGAAAAAGTAGACTGAAAGTATAGTTATTTTTTAGTTTAAAAGATGTATACTAACAGCACAGTTGAATAAACTTATTCAGAACAATGCTTGATTTTGATTTTATATAAAATAATTTTTTCTGTAGAAAAATCGGATGTTGTGTGATGACGTGGGTGGATGACAGGATGTTGATATGCGGTTGTTCTGGCTGGTTTTTACTCAATTAACAACAAAGAGAATGTATAGTATGCACTACACACTACATCATACTCATCACATTGTATTTTGTAGTATGTCTTAATAGTAGCCTACTACTTGTATGTTTCTGTAGAATGTCTTCAGTGTACAATATGCAACATTTTTGTGTGCATGGAATAACCACCTTTTGACAAACATACCACAGTATGCAACCAAAGCACACTGCACAGAATACTGGATCCCACAATGCAATGCATTCGACTTGACCTTCCATCGCCAGTGTGAGGAGGAATGAACCACAAGCAACATCAATCGATCTTTAATAGCATCCGTTTACTTTTTAAACAGTTTTAATAGTATTACTAAATAGTAGTAGGCTACATAGTGCATACTGTGTATTCTATTACACACATTATTTAGGACATTGAAAGTAATTAGCATTTTGCACAATTCTGCATGTACTATGTATCTGGTAATTTGTAGTACAAATTAGAACAAATAGCGACTCATCGCTTATTTTTTTTGGTGCCTTTCCAAAATCGGAGTCTGTTCAACATTATCTCCTGACTGTAACATGCAAACTTGCTACCTGAAGCAAATCAGTTGCACAACATTCAAGATAATGCTATTTCTGGTGAGCATGTTTGCTAAAGTATTCAATACTGCATACCTATCACTTATGCTCTGGACATAGGTCAGTTGTTTCCCAATTTTGTGGAAACAAATACCTTTAGATGTGAATTCCTAGAAGATGAAAAGATGCTTGGTCAGTACGGTCACATCATTTTGATGCACAGATGTTTATATTTTTCATGAATTTGAAGAGATTTCAAAATCCATAAACGACACCATTAGTCAGTCATTGCTGGCATCATACATTAAACATTTTATCAATAACTACATAGCAAGCTAACAATATTTCACAACTTCAGAGTTAGTGTTTAAACATCAAAAGAAGTGATGAAAGAAACATTTAAGGCAAAGAACAGAGATGTGCAGCTGTACACAGACGTAAAAAAAATAGGTTATTATATTTTGCATAAATAAAATTAAGCCTATTTTAAATGTTTTGCATTGTGATGATTTATTTTGTGACAATTCAGCACATTTTCTCATTACCACAATGAGAAATCATTACGGTAATGAGAATTTATGAGGTAATTGTGCTTAATTATCATGAAAATATTGTTGCAATGCAAAAATCACAATTATCAGGCTTCATTTTCTTTAAGCAGGGAAACAATCTGTTTTAGTTTGACTTTAGGGTGAAATGTGTCCATGTTCTAGATGTGTTTTGTGAGATGCACCCGGTAATGACTGTGTGGCCAAGACAATAAGCGGTGAGGAACTATCTAAACAAGTTTGATGCATCTCATCTCTCAGTCCTGCAACAATTGTCCAAGTTCGTTCTCAAACAGATTTCCGCCGTTTTCCGAAGACGTTGTTGATGAGTTTGGCCATGGACTTTGATCCGCTGGGGCGACGGCGGCGCTCCTTGGCTTTGCCTCCCAGACTGGCATTGCGCACGATCTTTGAGAACATGAGCACCACCTCCTGGTAGTGCTCCGCAGCGGACAGCTCGTAAAACTGGCAGCGGCCCTCTGACGCCAGCCTCTGGCCTTCCTCCCGGTCCACCTCACGCATGTGGCACAAGTCCTGCTTATTTCCCACCAGGAAGATCACAGAGTCCGTGTCCCTGGGGTCAGAGGAGTAACAACAGTGCTTAGGATGTTTCATTGTCCGCTACAGTTTGCCAACTTTATCAACTACACTTGCATATGGGATGTCTAAATTTCTCTTAAAAAGCCACCAAATTCAGAACACAACATCTGTTTTCTTTCGATTAAAGAATATTGCAGTGTTATTATAAGTGATTTATCCGTGCACATCTTTTTTTTAAATTGTTTTTATTCATGCTCCCTCATAATCTTTAATTAAAATAACCTCCCCTCCCTCTTGCAGTGACATCTCTTCTCTACTGATGTGTTTACTGGCACGAGGGCGGGACAACCTGTCACTCACATGAGATCGACCAATAGCAAACCACAATCATCCAACGATCCAATCAATTCCTGATGGACAAAATCAAGCCGCGCCCTACATTGTTTCTTGTTTGATAAGCCGTTTCACTCGGATATACGTCACAATAGGGAAGAAAAGACTATCGCAACTTCTGTTTCATGCTGACTCTAAGAGAAGTTTAATTTGATTGGCTGATATTTCTCCTTGCGTTTGGCTCTGCTTAAATTAATTCACTATAACCAAAGTAAAAGAAAAAGCAGGAAAAGTCTGAAATCGCAATCGAAAAAAACCGAATCAACCTGAATTATGAATTGAATACATCTTAATTGAAAGCCCATTCAATATTCCATCTATTTCTGTTATAAAATGAGTTGTCCAGTGCATCTACTTCATCACTGAAAAATTCTCAATAGCCAAGGATAAACTAAAAATAGATATTTTTCATTGAGTCACCAGCTCATCCACCCATCAACACCACCCACATAGTCAATTCAACAATCCTCCTCAATGCAAACCCAAGCTGGTGAATTATACACCCACATAAGAGCAACAATCATACAGTATGGACAGAAATAGGCACATCTTCTGCTGCCCGAGGATGTTGTTGTGAACTTAGAGAACCGTTACCTTTTAGTCCCACCCAGGTGAAGCTCTCGGATCAGGTGCACTATGGCTTTGGCCGTGAGGAAGGAGGAACGATCGCTGATGTCGTAAATGACCACGAAACCATCAGCCCAGTGGATCTGCTCATTGAGAGTGGATTTCCCCTCGCACGGCTGCAAAGAAACCACACATGCGTTATGTCTTTAAAGGAACATTACCACAAAAGTTTAAATGCAAAAATCTGGAGCACTTAAAATGAAAGTGAACAGGGCCAATCTGTAAACGTTAAAATACTCACTGTTTCAATAGTATAACCACAAGACTTAACTGGTATACTTGATTTTAGTGTGGAAAAACCACTTACTAACATTTTGTGTAAAACTATTTACAACAGCAATATTCATTTAACTAACTAAACATCACTGATTACACAAAATGGGATTGTGTGAGGAAAAACAGGATAATCGACTGGACCCCCAAGATGCACAGATGGCATCCAATCACATAATGGGCAACAGGACTGATTAAATAATTGGATTTAAATCAAAGAGGAAACTGAAGAGGAGACTGTATTTACCTCATTTTTACCACATTAATAATATATATATAAAGCTCAAGAGGACAAAGCTTCATCTCATATTAAATCACTCTTGTGTGATCATATAAGGTTTATTTCCAAAGAATAATATAAGCGTACAGTGAGCAGAGCTGCTTGGTGTATTATATGCTGCTGGTTTTGTCTGGAGCTTGTGGAAAGATTTCATAAGCAGCAAAACCCTCTGCAATACGCATTAATGCCAGGAAGACAGACAACACTTGCTTTCTACGGGATACATACTAAAAGTTTTTGATGATGCCAGGTCTCTGGGAAAAGTCATGACTAGTAAAGTGTACAAGATGAGGCGATACAATGTTTTTCTTAGCTTACAATGAAATTCAGTCTACCTGTTCAAACAGGCAAAGGTTAAGTGATCTTAAAGAAAGATCTGTTATGTCACTGGAATATGCAGTAGCACACTAAGCCACAAGATGCTTATGTAGTTATTGCCTTGATTACAGCTAGTTACAGTTAGATGTCCACATACCTGAGAACAGGGGTCATAAAGTTCAAGATTGAGCTGTCTTCCATCAATAGACATGCGCTTTCTGTAAATGCATTCTGTAAGGACAAGAACAGATCACATCAGACGCATACAAGATTCCAGCCTATACCTCGTATGTTCTGTACACTTCTCCAAACCAAATGCACCCCCATGAACAATAGGAAAAAATGCAATCTGAAAACAATATCACACATACCTGATGATGATGCATACTCTCCAATGAACCGCCTGGTTAAAAATCGAACAATAAGTGCTGTGGATGTGAAGAGGACAAAAGATGAAACATACAAAACACACACACACACACACACACACACATACAGTATGTGTATGCATATATATACATAGTATTTTTGTAAATATTTTTCTAACTTGCATTGCATAAAAATAAACTTTTTTTTGGGGGGGGATTGAATTAAATACAAATTATAAATATACCTGATTTCCCGACACCATCGGATCCAAGAACTGCAACTTTTATGTCATTCATTATTTTTCGCAGAAACGCGTCCAGATCTCAAAGGAATGAAACTCAAACGCCCCTATCCAGTTCAACGCACGCTCCACATTTCAGTCACTCTGACTGGCAACGCTTTAAAAAAAAAAACACTGGAGACCGAAAGTAAGAAGGGACTGGTGCATCCTTTATACCCGTGTTGATCTCGCGCAGGTGTTCGTCAGACTCGCATGGGTTTATAGCGCTGCCTCTCCAATGTTGCGCAGCTCGAGCATTATGAGGATCCTGACGTCACGCTGACGCAAGCCACAGCTGGAGCCAAAACATCGCAGGCTCTGAGTGTGTGTGTGGAAGAGGTTGCTCTTTGTTGCCATGTTTTTGCCACTTTGCTTTTGATTAATGGTTCTATTTGTTTACAAAGATTCACCAACATTCTGTTCTTGTATGAGATATTAAAAAACCATTATGCTATAAACTAATACACTATAAACAATAAAAAGGATTCATAAACCAGTTTTAAATTATTATGCATGTTTACCAAACAATTAGTTTTTTTTTTTATAAAATATGAATAATGGATTTAATAAAAAAAAAAAAGTCAAAAGATATGGCCTAAAAGGAGTTTTAGTATGTATATACTGTATATTAGTGGCCAAACTTGATGTCCAGAGGAGATATTTGTTTTTAATGACCCTTCATTAAACCATCAAAATACGAGGAAAATATTTTATATATATTTTCTTTTTACATTTTAACGAGGGAAGAATAAAACATTAAACCTGGTTAAGATAGTTATCTGACAAAAGGCAAACTACAGCAACATTTTTCATTTTACTATGCAAAATAATGCATAGAAAAACAGGAAAAAAGCATACATTGACCACAACATAATCAGTTATTAATATTTAATTGGTTCACTCTTGTTTTTTTTGCATGTGTTCATAATTTCTTTGTGTGACAGCTTTGCCAATTTTTTTATTATTATTGTGTTATCACAAATTAAAAAAAAATCTGTGCACTCCAAACACACCTATGCAATATTTCACTTTTTTTTTTAAATAATATTTGAATAAAGGGTGAAGATATACATTTTCATGAAAATACATTTTCAAAGACATCACTTTTGGCCACTACACACACAAACAATATATATATATATATATATATATATATATATACACATAAATACATACATTATGTAAAATGAAATATGTTAACATGTAAACTTTTGACCATGACTGTGTGTGTATGCACAAGACATGTGGTTTAAAGCATAACTATTGAAGTGTGAATGCAAGAATAGCATCTCTTCAGAAATAACAAATAGCTGCACTAATTGTGAGGTCTGTGGGTGTTGTTTGGACCTTCACTGATTGAGTGTATGTGGAACTGTTATATAAGCTGCTGGTCCCACACATAATGACGCACACATAATAAACATTCACCAGGCGAATGCAGTTTAAAGCATGTCTGCCACATTATCTCAAACAGAGGTTTGGCAATCAACAAGTCAATCTGATGGGTCGAGAAACAAATGCATATTAATTGCATTTGACTTTGTGTGTTTAATACTGCTGCTGTTTGATGAATGTCTGAAAGAGCAATGCAAGGCCAAGTGGATCACTTATCAAGAGCTATTAAACTAGCAGAATAATCAGTGATACCAGAGCCTGGATGTGTGATTAGAGGCTGCTGCATCATTAGATTCATTATAGGAACGGCAGACAAAAAAAAACACACAAAAAAAACCACACACTCACATTGTGTTTTATATGTGTGATACAGAAGACAATGAGATGTTGACTAAATCATATGGGCAAAATGTTGACTGAATCATACCTGATCTTATGAAAACGCAAAATTGTTACATTGTTTTCCTTCTTCCTATATTTTTCTAAAGCAATCTCTCTTTTTTTAATTTGAGAAATGAGGTGTAGGGCCTTGATTGCCAGATACTTTTTCTTGTGTTCTTTCCGTGGAGCATTGATCAAAGTGGATTATAGCTGAATCTGGTACACTTGATTCTTCTCAGATCTACATTTTGTGAAAACCACTAAAGGCCAGTCAGCTGAGGTCAGCCTGGAAACCCCTCAAAGCAAAGTTTTGCTGTTTGTCTTCAAGAGTGCACATACAGGACATGGAAAATGGTGACCTGTATGGGATTATAATTGTTTGCTTTGTTTGCTATTTGAACAGGACATCTTGTTAAATCGATTGTCATTAAATATACAATTAACAATGAGCTACTTTGGTGCTGCAACACTACAAAAGCATTTCATTTTGACAGCCACTAATGTACAGGGATGAATTTGTACATTTTGGTTGTATTCAGTATGAAATATAGCCAACTACTTACTGATAACATCACACAGCTGCTGCAGATTTGTCGGATGCATATGATGCGAAACTCCAGTTCCACTATTTCCCAAAGGTGCTCTATTGAAATCTGGGGACCATGGAGGCCTTATTTTTTCATTGGCATTTAAAAAAACAACAATTTGAGATGCTTTGAGCTTTGTGACATGGCACGTTATCCTGCTGGAAGTAGCCATCAGAAGATGGGAACACTGTGGTCATAAAGGGATGGACATGGTCAGAAACAATACTCAGGTAGGCTCTGGCATTTAAATGATGCTCAGTTGGTACTAAGGGACCCAAAGTGTGCCAAGAAAATATCCCACAAACCATCACACCACCAGCAGCAGCCTGAATTGTTGATACAAGGCAGGATGAATCCATGTTTTTAATGGTGTTTATGCTCTTCCATCTGAATGTCGCAGCAGAAATTGAGACTCATCAGACCAGGCAACGTTTTTCCAATCATCTATTTTCCAATTTTGGTGAGACTGTGCGAATTGAAGCGTCAGTTTCCTGTTGCATGATGTAGTCTGTTTTTGATTAGACTGACAAGAGGTTACTAATTCACTTTAATGCTATAAAAGTTACTAATCTGAATCAAGAGGTGAACAAAGAAGTGAAGGTGAGATCATTAGTAGGTACTGCTTTTTAGAATTGGGATAAAACGGGATAAAAATAAAGGAAATTAAGGCTAATGTGCTAAACATGTAAATCCAGTTCATCAGCATCAGACTTCAGAAGAATAGCTGCAGTATTTCTAGGCGAGGAAGCTCTCAAGAGAATGTCTGAGGCTTTCGTTTGGTTTGGCCAGAACTTGAAAGCACCTCTCTAAATTGAACATATCTGTGAGGATAAATGGCAATTCATAGTAGCAGAGGCATTTTAACTCTGTGGATATTTTTCAAACTAATCCATGTAGACAGTGAAGCTCGGGAGGCCAAAATACGGCATGAAAGTGAAGGAGAGGGAGGATGAACGCTTGCTATATTCTTCATTGGCTTTTTGAGCTCTCTCATTGCTTTTGAGAGAAACCCTTCGACTGATCTATGACTTCATTTTCATCTAGCCGGGAGCTGGAATTATTCTTCCCTCCCAAAAATCAATATTTCTCGACATTTGAGAGTTTTTGCTTTCCATTGTGTCTTATAGGGAACAGAGCAATTCCCTCACTGAGGGGAATTAGTATGTGCACAGTTTGACTGTATATATCCTGTGCATTCCCTCTGGAATTTGATTAGATCAGGAAAGAATGGGTTACTATCATTGGCTACTCAAAACAAGCAAAAATGAGAAAGAATGATCAAGGTTTTCAAAACGAACAGGGCCAAACTGACGCCACTCGACAACAAACATAAGATGAGGGAATTAAAAAGCAATTCACTACTAGAAATGAAAGACAAATACTGGGCCTGAGTTAAGCGGGAGGACAGAAGGCTGTTTATATTTAGGCAACATATTCAAAATAGGCTTTCTGTCACACACTGATTTCTCAAAGGCTGTGTGTCTCATAGCAACAGGCTAATACGCCATAGATGGAATTGCTCTCTCCAAAAGAAGCAGCAATATTTCTTACATTTTCCAGCTGACCAGTCACCACTGACAAGTCCATTTCATATCTAGGCTGGCTAGTGTAAATATTATGCTTACTTGATGCTCCTTACTTCTGTATTTTATTTCGTTAGCAATAGCACTTTTCTAAAGAAAGCCACCATTGGAACAGTTATCAGTTCCCAGTGTCATCCATACACACTCCAGAATAAAAGAGAAAATTATTATTTACAGCAACACTTGATCTTGAAGGGTCAGAAAACACTGATGTAATGGAACAAGCTAAAGTTCAAACCAAAGCCCTGTAATAATGGGCATAATAAAAGATGCAAACTTAAAATGAAGAATGGTGTAAGTATACATTACAGCGCCCATGTTATGTAAGCTATATTACATATTATTATAACTGCAGTAGTAAGAAATTGGGGGTGGTTCTTGGCAGTGTTGTTTTTGTTATCTGATGTTCCTCGGTCCCTCCTTCATTGCAAGGATTTTTCACCTTTTTTTTTTATTGTCCGACAGTTGGAAATCGTAATTGCTCAACAAGCTGCATGATTTGACAATTTTAAAAGAACACTGTAAATCCGAATCAGTTGGCAAAACTCTTCTTTCTTTTTTTTTTGAGTTAAGAAATTCACAATTTAAGTAAGCAGAACTACCAGATTTTTATTTTGTACACATACATTTTAATTGCCCTTAAAGGGATACTCCACTTTTTTTGGAAATAGGCTCATTTTACAACTCCCCCAGAGTTAAACAGTTGAGTTTTACCGTTTTCGAATCCATTCAGCCGATCTCCGGGTCTGGCGGTACCACTTTTAGCATAGCTTAGCATAGATCATTGAATCGGACAAGACCATTAGCATCTCTCTCAAAAAAATGTTGACTCGACTCTTCTGTTGTTACATCGTGTACTAAGACCGACGGAAAATGAAAAGTTGTGACTTTCTAGGCTGATATGGCTAGGAACTATACTCTCATTCCTGCGTAATAATCAAGAAACTTTGCTGCCGTACCATGAGTCCAGCAGGCGTAATGATATGACGCAGCGCCTGAAAATAGTCCCCAGCTCAGTAACTTCCAACGTGACCGGGACTAAGTTTGTCTAACCTATTAGACCTATTTTCAGGCGCTGCGTCATATCATTACGCCTGCTGGACTCATGGTACGGCAGCAAAGTTTCTTGATTATTACGCAGGAATGAGAGTATAGTTCCTAGCCATATCAGCCTAGAAAATCGCAACTTTACATTTTCCGTCGGTCTTAGTACACGATGTAACTACAGAAGAGTCAAGTTTTAAATAGGAAAAATATCGAAACTCTTTGGTCATTTTTTTTAGAGAGATGCTAACGGTCTTGTCCGACTCAATGATCTATGCTAAGCTATGCTAAAAGTGGTACCGCCAGACCCGGAGTTCGGCTGAATGGATTCGAAAACGGTAAAACTCAACTGTTTAACTCTGGGGGAGTTGTAAAATGAGCCTATTTCCAAAAAAAAGTGGAGTATCCCTTTAACTTGAAATATAAGCTTATTCATTAATTGAACTTAAAATTATCATGTAATCTCAACTTAAATATTTTTAGTAGCGGAAACTTGGCCAGCCTTAAAGGTCCCGTTTTTCCTGTTTTTGAAGCTTTGATTGTGTTTACAGTGTGCAATATAACATGTGTTCATGTTTCACGTGTAAAAAAAAAACTGTATTTTTCACACAATTTACTTATCTGTATACCGCTGTTTTCACTGTCCTAAAAACGGGCTGATAACTTCCTTGTTCTATGAAGTCCCTCCTTCAGAAATACGTAACGAGTTCTGATTGTGCCAGCGGTTCCTGTGTTGTGATTCGACAGCAGCTTAGCGCACGTTGCCCGGAAAGGTCACGCCTCTTACCATAACGTGGAGATGCATGCTCTCAGTGTTATTATATGAAAATAACAGCGTCTCGACGACATGGCGACAAACACACTCTACAAACGCAACTCTTCCTCTTCTCCGTGGGAGCGCAACAAGACCACGCCCCCTTTTTTTGTGTATTCCTGTGGGCGGAGGTTAGTCAAAAAACTGTTCTAGTGACGTCATTAAAGAAGGAAGTAGAGGGATGTAGTCCAAACCGGCCGTTCGCTGTATGCTTTGAAAGGGGACTTCTGTTAAATAAAATATCTCGCTTGGCATTGAACTTTGAGCTTTATAATTTTACAGGTATTATTTATGCTCTAACAGCAACATTACACACTAACTAAAGTTTGAAAAACGGGATCACGAAGAACAGGACCTTTAACTAGCTAATTCAGTAAATGCTAATTTACTAATTGGTAACAATGCTTTAATTGCATTAGCATTAGCAATTGCTGAATAAGTATGACAATATAGAACATTTAACATAGATCTGTTCTCAAACTAAGCTTGAGAACAAATACATGTTAAATATTTTATATTGTTATAAATTGTTATATTGTTATTTTATATTGCTCTTGTCACTATGATGGCAATCTCTTAAAAGCACTTATTTTAAATCCAAATTGTAAGATATAATACCTGTTTTGCCCACTTAAACAGTTTTTTTCTTTTAACATTCTGTCAGTGAATGCAATTTTATGGGGCGGATACCAATTCCATTTCCAATGTATTAACAGGCTGGCACACAATGACCTGTGAGATTGAATTCAAAGATCATGTGCACCTGCTTTTCATACAGAGCAGCGCTGTAATGCACAAAAAAATCCATTTGGCCCAAATGTCACGCCTCTATTTTTTCTCTCCGCATAAGGAATCAAAAAGGTTACTGCTAAAAAGAGAAAATATAAAAGCAAATGGATGCAATAGTCAATATTTTGTAGGATGGTATTTTATATTATTGAAATCATTACGGTGTAATTTTATAAAGATAAATGAAGCGTAAAAATCGACAAATGTATTTTAGCTCATTGCCATTTTTTGTTACACCCAAAGATAACAACTCAAACCACAGTTACAAAATCACTCAATAAAGCCTGTATTTGAACAGAAGCCACAAAAACCAACTCATACCCAAACAATACACTCCCAAAAGTCGGCCCACACAAACAAACGTGAATGCTAATCTTGCTCGCTTAATCTTGAAGAAAAACAGGCCGTATGCCATTACAAATATTTGTAAAAAATATCATGAGGGGTTAGAACTGAAAGTGAGATGTTAGTTTCAACATTATATAACCGTTCTCACACAGAATACTTGTCCAAAAAATGTTAGGAAGTGACAGTTTCGTATGAAAGGGAAAAGCGATTATGAAGAGGAATAGGTTGAATAGTGTGTTAGCGTCCTAATAATTCATAATATCATATAATTATGAAGCTTATCGAACACAGTTAGGTGAAGGAGTATTGATTCAGTTCATTCCTATAATACGCATTTGGTTGCACAACAGTTGCAATAGTCTTCCTATGTTTTGTAAAAAAAAAAACCCACAAACTCCAGTCATTACCACAAAATGACCACACTCGAGACAAAAATACAGACGTGCAACATGCGCTGACATAACCAGCCAACTCTGCTTCACAAACATGACTCAATTGATGTTTTTGAGACACTAACTACACAACAAAACATGGGAGTGACGGGTCTGGCAATATCTGAATAGGGTTTCAATGCCATTCTAGACCATTTTTGCTCCTTGGCACCATTTCAAATGATTCGCTGCCTAAAGCATCAGAAGCAATGCAATAGTCCAACTAAAACCATCCAGAGTTGATGTATAAAACCATGTTTATCTGCTGTATCACAAAAGCGGGATATTTTGCTATCATAACCTATTTTTGAGTGCTATTCATCAAACCTGTCTCCAAACAGAACTCCCTACAGACTTCGGCTGAGAACAATCCTCCCCGTCTCCCTCACAGATGATATGTGGCATTTACTGTATGAAGGCAATGTCCATTTAAAGGGGAAAAGGATACTTTGTAAAGTTGCGCTGCATATTGTCCTTTCTCAGAGCCTTAAAAAGACAAGAAGTCCACACAATATTGAAAAACAATGACAATATTTTTCTTCCTTTCGCATCCAGCCAATTTAACAAATTATGCTTTAAAAAAATATTATTCACCATAATAACCATTTAATAATTCAAGGCTGATCTTTAACCATATAATGGGTATATAGTTTTATACAGTGGTATAGTATAT
This sequence comes from Rutilus rutilus, assembly GCF_951802725.1. Taxonomy (NCBI): domain Eukaryota; kingdom Metazoa; phylum Chordata; class Actinopteri; order Cypriniformes; family Leuciscidae; genus Rutilus; species Rutilus rutilus. The sequence continues at coordinate 10,210,409 of NC_140212.1, forward strand.
ATTTTTATACCTACTGTAAATGTCATGCTGATTTTTTTTTTATTTATTCTTTGGCAGATTTACCCAGATTATTGTGTAACTGTGGAATTCAGAGCAAAGGAACTCCAGATACTGATATAAAAGTTTCTGTATACATTTAGCTTTGCAATGACGCAAAATGTATAAGCCATACTAAACTAAAAAGAATTCTTGGAAAAGTAAATGTTACAGGAGGTGTGTTAGTTTTACATATCACAGGGGTCAAGGCCTACACATACAGTACTATTATACACTGGTTATATTTAGCCTATCATCTCAAGTATTTTCAACATTTAGCATTCGCTACATTTGAAGTCAAAATTATGCAACTGAGTTTTGCCATTATGAATAGAACGGGGCTGAATGCTACAAAGTAAATATCATCATATTTTGACAGAACACAATAAAACCTTTAAATTTAACTTTGAAGATATGACCTCAATATACTTGCTATGATCTATAACTTACTCTTGACCTACTTCTTGAGTCTTTGATGCTCCAGCGATGCATTGTGGGATATCTGTATCACACTGTTCATCACAGGCTTGCTGTAAAGGTCAACTGCGATGATCATGTGGAAGGCGGCTAGACACTGGGTTTTTGCTGACAGTTGCAGTTATGACCTCAATATTTAGACAAACAGTGAATATGCACTTATGGGAAAGCGTTTGCATATGTTAAAAAGTAAAATGATCAAATACAGCAAAAAAAGAATAGTGTGCATTGCATACAATACATACATTGAACTGGATTTTTACATTTTCTAAAGAAAATGTTAGTTCTGGGCGGTTGCTAGGGTGTTCTGGATGGTTGCTAGGTGGTTAATGACACAACAACTTTGATTGTTTGTCAGGCTGTATATTATGCAGCTTCTTCTCACCATAAATATTGATTTGAGCTGAAATTATTTTATAATCTTACCTGTATATACAACCTAAAGCTTTTCACAGGGAGATGCATGTATTGTATGCAATGTCATGCATACAACAACATAGGACCAAAGGGCCAATCGGGTCAAATCCCAAATCACCCGACATGAGTATCCATAAACTCAACTCATTTTGCTGCCATGACAACAGATGAGCAGTTTTGGTTTTGTAACTACAACATTGCATCCTCTGATATTTACAAAAGGGGCCAGTATGAGGGGTGTGCATTGAGTCTAAGATGAATGGCGTTGCTTTTGGCTGCAGATCTGATCAGATTGATGGCTGCTTTGCTTAGGACTGGGTTATTAATAGAGATTAACTGAGACAGAAACAAAATGTTCCTTTTGACATGAATAAATTAGGTTAAATGAGAAGCCGATGGTGGGTGAGGAAGTGACCCATCCATGTGGACTAAGTAACAAACCAGATATACTGTCTGATAGTGTAAAACAAAAAATCCAGCAGAAATATCACACATCTGGATTGAGGAGTTGAAAACTAGGATAGAGATACAAAAGGGGAGACAAGGGTTGAGTTATTATAGCGTGTGAAGATCCAAGTTTCCTTTCTTCAGTACAAACAATGTACAGGATAGTGGGGTAAGCTGTGCCACTTGTACATAAACTGTCCCCTAGGCAAGATAAAGTAAAAATAAAATAAAGTAACAGAAACATGACTTTTCAACAAAAATAAAATATAAATAAATAAATAAATAAATAAATAGATTGTGATATATATATTTACCTGCCATGATGTAGATAATTAACTTAAACATGCAAAGAAAATTAAAACAAAGCAAGACAAATTGAAGCATAGCAAATAAAAACAAATAAAAAAAAGAACAAATTAAAGCATAGCAAACCAAAGAAAAGAAAAACAAAACAAAATCACAAAAACAAAGCAAAACAAAACCAAAGAAAAACAAAACAAAACAAAATAAATCAAAGCATAGCATAGCAGATCAAAGTAAAGCAAAACAAAACAAAACAAAACAAAACAACAAAAAATAAAGAAAATCATAAAAACAAAACCAAAACAAAGCAGAACAAAAGCAAAAAGAAATCAAAACAAAGTAATAAAATAAAATAAAAAAAGAGACAAAAATCACAAAAACAAATAAAATAAATCAAAGCAATGTCAAACAAAACAAGAAACCTATGTGTAATGAATGAATCCCTTTGAGAATTTTTTTTAACTGTAAGAACTCGAAGGTTTTGAACATGTAAAAGAAGAAATAAAAAACAGTTTCAAGTCAAGAAAAAATGACTTTGCTCGCATGCAACAAGTAAACAGCGCCAGACAGTCTGCCCCCTGTTTCTTCAAGTGCGCTCAAACTGTAATGTAAGATTCGGCCTGAAAAGCCAAACATCTCTCTAAGATGATACTAAATAGTCTTAAAACCACCACGGAGATCCTCAGGCGCATTTCACGGGAAAAGAATGGTAAGCACGCTAGTGTTTAATGCATCAGTCCTCGCGCATGAAATGCTCCAAAAGCAGAGGGATTGTCAGGGTCAACAGCGCTCGTTGTTCTGCCAGGGCCTTGTGTATTAGTCGGTTAATGCACCATTTCCAAAACAGAAACAAGAGACCGATGACTGTGTTTGACAATAATGTACACCAGAATGAAACTGCACACCATTCAGCCACTCTTTCAGTTGATGTTGATTTAAGGTAAGATGCAAGTTCCAACCAAACAGCATCCATTGAGTGGTCATGCACCGTACAAACGCCATAAACAGGACAAAGGATCCACCAATGCCAAGATTAAAGGCTGAGATTTCAAGTGAAGTGCATGCAAATACAGCACTTATTTGAGACTGTACACACAAAGCATCAGATTTCTACATTTTGCTTCCTACATTTCTTGGACACCGCAAGGAAGCCCTGAACTGCTTGAGTAATAAACACTCATGCTTAAATCTCCTCCTTATGTGCAGGTATATGAGCCAGAGCACATCACAAGCTACAACAAGGTCTCTATCACAATATCATAAAATGGATAGTTCCAGTCCTTGACTCTGATTGGTTGAGCCGCGTT